>NW_010105096.1:0-14624 GCF_000699245.1 Pterocles gutturalis | reverse complement strand
CCCTCATCCACTAGACGGGTCACCAGGTCGTAGAAGGCGATCAGGTTCGTCAAGCACGACCTTCCTTTCATGAACCCATGCTGGCTGGGCTTGATCCCCTGGGGGTCCTGTACATGCCGTGGGAGGACACTCCATAATCTTCCCCGGTACCGAGGGCAGACTGACAGGCCCGGTCCTCCTTACGGCCCTTCTTGTAGGTGGGCGTCACATCGGCAAGTTTCCAGTCTTCTGGGACCTCCCCTGTCAGCCAGGACTGTTGATAAATGATGGAGAGTGGCTTGGCAAGCTCCCCTGCCAGCTCCCTCAGGACTCTCGGGTGGATCCCATCTGGCCCCATGGACTTGTGCGTGCCCAGGTGGTGTAGCAGGTCATTAACTGCTTCCTCCTGGATTGCGGGAAGGCTGTCCTGGTCATTGTCCCTGCCTGCCAGCTCAGGGAGTTGTATATCCGGAGGATAACTGGTCTGACTATTGAAGACTGAGGCAAAGAAGGCATTAAGCACCTCAGCCTTTTCCTCATCCTTGGTGACAATGTTCCCTCCTGCATCCAACAAGGAATGGAGATTCTCCAAAGCTCTCCTTTTGGTGTTGATGCATTTGTAAAAACATTTTTTATTATCTTTTACCACTGCAGCCAGGTTGAGTTCTAGTTGGGCTTTTGCCTTCCTAATTTTACCCCTGCATGACCTGGGAAGATCCCTGTAACTACCTACAACTCCCAGAGAAGTTCGGTTACAACAAGAGCAGCAATTGCCACTCATGGTTTAACTAGTCTGACCAGCTTTTGTTAACTGCCTGACCAGAGATTAGCCAGTCAACAGCAACCACTCTAAAGCTCTGCAGCAGCATGACTCAGTGTGTGATATCAGGGAACTGTCAGGTGTCTCCCTACAGAAAGAGCCAGGCCAGCCAGCCACAGATACCTGCAGCCACCCTGCTTCCCATGCCACGACTCGGACAGAAAGCACTGCATTGTGCTGTGCAGTCACACCGACAGTGATTATTTAATTAAACTTCCATGTTCATGTTATAACAGAAAGGATCCAAGTGGACGACTCACCTTATCTTCATTTTTCAGCTTGACATCGTATTTGTGTGGCAGGAATTTAGGTGGAACCCACTTCCTTTCTTCCTTCTTCAAAGACGTGGGAAGCTTCCGAGGAGACCTTCGTGCTCGATCATCTGACAAAGCAAGATATTAAGTGTCTTAGTATCAGAGTCTGAAAAAAAAAAAAAGTTAAAGAATGCAGAGCGTCACTGGAGTGGGCACCTCACCCCTGCAATCTGTACAGTGTTGGGTTAAACTAGAACATCAGGAAAAAAATGCCAAGTCAGGTTTTAGAAATATCCTGACGAATGGAGTCCCTAGACAGCTCTGCAGTAGGAGGTAACACCCACCTCCAAGGAGTACAAATAACCTCTTGCAGTATTTAAACCCATCTCCCTACAAACAAGCTGCTACTACCTGTGTGAAGGGAGGAAACATCTCTGAAATCCACAAAGGGGAGACAGGTTTCATAACCTGGCCAGTGACCTGCTCAGGGAGCTCCTGCTGAGAGCCCGAGCTGTCTCTGCCACGCAAGATTTGAAATAATTCTGCTGCAGGAATAACTGACTCTAAATTAAAGGAACTTTTAAAATCATTTAACTTGGGTGGCTATTAGCACTTTACAGCTAAGAGCCTTGTGTACCCGGGTTAGTTTAGCTGGAGATTTCAGACATACTCACACAACCAGTCTGTTCATTCGCAAGAGAGACGTAACCACAAGAGTACAAAGGCATCACATCTTCTTGCCAGCTGGTGTTGAGTCTGTTATTTCTATATTTGGGTTGTAAATGTTCATAATTTAAGACAAAATCCAAGCTTACTGAAGAAAGCGATCCCCAAATGTTTTTCTGTTTGTGGCTGTGACTCAAAGCAAACACTAAAGCAAGCACAACAGCTGAGGATAACTATCCACCAGGTAGATGCAGAACACAGGTCGATGCCAGCCCTTACTCAGACTTCATGTATATTTACATCATCGTCCCACTGGCACCCCTACAGCATTTAAGCCTCAGCAGCATTAAAGCTCACATGGTGTAAAACCAAGTTCTGCCCCCCATCTGCCTTCCAAAACCAGTCACCTTGGTCAGGGATCACAGATGTACAGAAACGTGCAGAGACCTCCCACGTCCGTGCTGCCTCTCCGATAACACAACGGAGAACCCTCTGCTCCACGCATCACTCACCAGAGAGGTTTTTCTTTAACATAAAGCCCCTGAATTCCCTAACAGGGACAGCCCATGTGAAAGGAGACTCATCCTCTCACCACAAGCCAGGCTGAGACACAACTGCTGTCTGCTTTGGTTCCTTTGTATTAAAAAAAAAAAATCTTGATAAGTTGACAAGTACTGAACTATGTTTCCTGCTCAGCGCCACAAGGGACGTCACCTACAGGACAGTCCCAGCTCTGTAAGCGCTCTGCTCTCAGAGCTCTGCCCCAACGCCTTTGAAGTGACTCTTACCTTTGCTGATGTCTGTACCACAGACAGCAGGTTTATATTTAAGAAATGACCAAGTGTCGCCGAGTCCTGGCTCTGGCTTTGAAGGACACAGTTACACCGCTGCCTCTGCAACAGGCCCGTAAGCAACCTCTCCTTTTGGGACTTACTTTCTAGATTCTAGAAGCAGGGATGACTGCACTGAATTCTAATAAACGGCACGTGGATACCCAGAGGCGGGGAAGAAGAAATCACTGTACATTCCTACCTGAAGTGGTTTTACAAAAAGCGTAATTCCTTTGTTGTTGCACTGTACTGTAGTAAAAAACCCAAACCTTAAATTCACTGCACTGCTGGAAGCTCATAAAGCACCCATACACTGTTGTCTCCTTCTCTTCACCCCTTATTGCGGATTTTCCAAAGCAGTATCCGTTCCAAGTGCAGCTCCAGCTGCAGAACCTGCCTCCAGCAGCTCACCATCCATTCTCAGGAGAAACCAGCCTTTCCTCTCACTGCCGCAGATTTTCCAGAGTTCACTCCCTAAGCAACTGAAAATACTTCAGACTGCACGCGTGATACAATGAAGCCGGTATAAAGCCATATTTTTACCTTCTGAAGCACAGCAGACTCCTCATCAGCGAGACTGAAGCTCTTTCTCTGCCCCTTTTCTCCTCCAACCAAATCAGTAAGTTGGAGGTGTTGGTGCAGGTGCTGCGGGTAACCCTGCCCCTCGTGTGCACACACACAATGTACAGCTCTGGCATGGCACCCAGGGCCTGTCACTGCTGCAAACGCTCCCTCTGGCGTAGTGACCTCAGCCCGCGTCACCACTGGTAACGGACACAAACCACCAGAAAGAGAAAGTCAAAGTGTGGCCAGGTACCTCAGACCCTGCACAGAGCTTCCTGCGGGCGCAGCCGGGGCTGAACCCACTACAGGAAAGCAAGTCTGTACTGCTCCTGCAGCTGCTGTGTAAATGGAACAAGTGTCAGGGAGTTATTTCAATAGGCTCTGGACTGGAGATTCAACGACGAGTTTACCATGAACAGCCCAGAATCCAGAAGCATCAGCAATAAGATATCCTTTTAATAAATGCAAATGTACAAGAGTTAAAGGAATGGCTGCTGATTGCTTTTCCAGATTATGGTACGACCCTGCTGGCATCTCTGATCTGGAAATGGTGAGGGTCACCCTTTACAGAAAGGGGAGGACGGTCCCCAGTTAAAGCAGCAACTGGAGACAGGGCAGAGACTGGGAAAGGCGCAGGAATCCCCGTTGCTGCAGCATTCCTCCAGCCTCAGAGCCCCACACCAGCAATGCCAGCGAGAGCAGAGCTGAACACAGCTGGTGAGAACACCGCACACTAGTGAACACAGCACCACGGTAGATTTTACTAGACGCCCAACCCTGAAAATGCTGCTGTAAATTCGGTCAATGCGCATTTTTAAAGTAAAAGGTTCTTCCCACACCTTTTATGGGGTAGGTCAAGAGAACTACCACTCAATTAAAAAGAAAAAGCATGTATTAGTCCCTCTCCAAGCACTACTGTTGTTTCAAAGGATGAGCACAAGGCCAGATCTTTTTTCCAACACTTTTTTGTTTTTCCTTCCGGATTATACAGAGCACTGCAATGAAATCAAAACATCTCATAACTTTTCCCACTACCAATCAGAAACAGTTGACAATTATTAAGCTTGGGACTAGAGCTTGGTAGAACTTGTTTTCCACTCCTGACTTTGCTACTAGCTCGCTGGGCTGTTTTCTGAGTTTCCTCTTCTCCACACTAGAGGAGGCTCTATACACCTTCCCCAGACGTTGGAGTGGCTATTGACAAATGTCAACAGTTTATTATATTTATGCGCCTTAAAAATGAAGCTATCCAGATTAGAGCTATGTTGTGGGATTGTTTTTGTTTAAAACACTTTTTGAAATATTCTTTAAAGAATCTTATTTTTAAGAAGTCACACAGGACATGAAACTATTTTTTTTCCCCTCTTTCGACAGTACCTTCCCAGAGTCAAGAAAGGCCTTTAACATCCACTGTTTAGCTCTGCAGCAAGGACGAGCAGTTACAAAAGAGGAGAACAACATTTCAAAGCATGCTTTATTTTGAAGCCTCAGGAAAAAAATTAATACGCATTTTTCTGCGTGAATTTTGTCTCAGCATTTGGAAGAAGACAAACCAAACTTAAAAAAACCAACTTGTTTTTTGCATCAACTGGGGACATGAAAGAAAATTAGAGCTTGTCTCTGACTGCAGAACAACAGGCTTCAGAACCAGAGATGTTTGTTCTGAGGATGAACATCACGGCGGAACTTTATGACTCTGCGTGAAACTTTGCTGTTCACCCCCTCTCATCCTCTTTTTTTTGTTAAATACACTTTTTATACTTTCAAAGCTTTTTTGTTTCATGCATAGCTTTTGGTATTACACCTTAGAATGATGACAGCACACCTTCTGCTCTAAAACAGGCAAGAACAGTTGAAAGCCAACAGCACTGGTGCCACCAAAGCTGCACTACCAGCAATGACCGCTTCAGGATTTTCATTAAGTAACACTGTTTAAACATCACATAAAAAACACTCGCAGCCCAGGCCCAGAACTCACAGGAATGCAAATGCTCACTTCCAGGTGCTACCTACTGGCATGCGGCCGTACTACTTACTCATGCTTTCCCTCCTGCTGTCATCCTCCTTCAGGACAGCTTCCTTCTGGTTGTCCTGGGCTGCCTGGCTGGAGTTCTCTTTGTCACTAGATGGGGAATCACAGGCTCCATCAGATTTCTTCTCCGAGGCTTCTTCATCTACTTTCTCCAGAGGATGTATTTTCACAACTTTCACAGGCAACGTTTTCTCCTTACCAACCTGCATGGAAATATTTATGAAACCTGAACCTGAGCAAGACACATGAACTCATAAGCTTTCACACTACAAGGAAGGAAAAAATGTAACTGAGATTACCTACAAACCGTAATTTGACAGAACACTGAACTCATGATCCCTCTCATGGAACAATTACAGGATTCTTTCTACTACTCCCACCTGGAAGCTCTGTATAAACTGTTAAGAAAGAGAGATCTGCCAACCCACAAGTTTTTCCAGGGTTCCACGCTTTTCTCAGCCCAGGGAACGAGTGTGTGTCTGCACGGTGCAAGTGTGTTCCCTCAGCAGCCCCTGCTGGCAGAGTATGTCCTGAACAGATTGCTAACAGATGACGTTTTATAGCTTTCCCTCATTTTTAACACATTTGAGTTTTTCCCACCATTCCCACTTTTGGAGGGAATTTTCAAATCGTTAGAGCATCATTAGATACCTCTCAGCAATTGACTTCAAGCGACACCAGTTTAAGACTGCTGCTCCTTCTGGGAACACGTTAGGGGAAAAGACTAGAGCAGATTATCATTTTTAACTACTTCTAACTAAAATACTTATCTTCATATATATTTATATATACACAGACCACAACATATTTAGAGCAGTATAACAGATCTCTCTCCCCCCGCACACACAAAGATCATTTTTCTCTTGCTGTCAGCATGGGGCATCCACACGCTTCTGCTTATGGAACCAGCTTGCATCCAAAAGCAGGTGCTGTCACTGGGATTCCACAGGAAAGTAATTCTCACCATCCTTCTGATAATGTCAGTGGCTAACATATTCTTCACCACTTCTCCTGCCTCTAAATATCCAAAATCGGCTCTGTGCAAAAGCACAGGACAACACAGGAATCAGATCCTCACCTCAAAGTCACACTCTTCTCCCACAGCAAACTTGGTCATGATCTCCAGCCACGCTGCATCCACCAGCTTCTCCAAAGACACGGTGTTGTGGTGGACTATTTCCAGTACCAGCTTCTCATACCAGATGGGGAACTCCTCCTTCAAGCTGAGCAAGCAGAGGTTTTCATTATTCATGGAACAAAGGCCCAAATGGACAGTAGCTCCCATCTCACAATTCCGGGACCATTAACAGCCAGGACAATGTCTGGGGCAGATGCTGCACTAGCATGCAAACATCCAAGGGCTCTGGGTGCCCTCCCCCAGCACCCTTCCCAAGTGTTAACTGGCACGACAATACAGATCCTCCTTGTCCTTCCCAGAAGGAACACCATAAAGCAGAAAGGTGGAGGAGCAGCGCCCCTGGTGAACCCTTCTCACCGGTTATTACTGCCTCCTGATTAGACGGTTGATATCTACGAAGATAACGTGTCTTTATTCTGGGGCTTGTTACTTTATTTTTTTTTTTTTTTGCTTTCAACAACAGCACAATACTGATGAACATTTAGATTTTCTTTCTTCCCAAATGCTGGGCTTACAGACTGCTAACACAGTAAAGAAGACAGAGGCAGGCTTACACGGTCAGGTTATCTTTCCAGAGAAAAATATTGTGTGCCTCACAGTGTCATCATCTTCAAACATTTTCATTCAAAGAACGGAAAGGGCTGTTACAAGTTTACTGGACTGATTTCCTTTCTGAAAGATCAGGAGTACCAAGAAATATATTGCATAAAACGTTCTAGCTAAAAAGTAAGTCCCTTTCAAGTTACTGTAAGGAGGAACAAAATTCCCCCTTTTTCCAAACCCCTTTGAGCTGCCCACACTCAGGGCTCCATTGCTGACAATCCTCAGCTGTATTTGCTGTTCTGGAACTGCCGTGAACAGATTTATCACTTTACCAAATGGCCTAAATGAACTTTTTTTATTTAGACTACTGTCAAGTGTTTTAAAGAAGCCAGCAAACTGCCTGGGAAGCTTTTAATCCTGTTTCAAAGAGACAAGACCAAAATCTCATTTTACAGAGTCTCTTTTTCCCCCCATTTAGAGAGACTATAGCTAAAGTTGTTACTGAGAAATCTTCCATTTATATTTCATTTATGTTTCTTAACGTTTTCAGAATTGGACAACCAACCCACCATGGTTAACCAGCAGTAAGTGACACCAGACCAGTGGCTTCTGTCTCAGAATTAGAAATTTACGGAGCCAACTGCGGAAGGATGGGGTGAGGACTCTACAGTGCTTCAGCCCCCATAGAAATTGGGACTATTGGCAAATAGTTTCTTGTTTGTCGCCTTTAAGGGTGTGATTAACCTCAAATGATGGGGAATTTCTCCTTAGGCTAAGGCTAGTAAATCTTTTGGCAGTGAATCCAAAACATGGATTCTTCACAGAAGAGAAACAGAAAATGTCACCTCTTAGGTGCTGCTGAGAACGTCCCCAGTTCAAAACCAGGGAAAAAAAGTCACAGAAGTCCAAGTTCACAGAACAGAAAAACATGTCATTTGTTTGGCACAATTCCTACAATTTGGTAATCACAAAATAAGTTCTATATGTTGGTGGAGCCATAGTCTTGCACCTTTACAGAAAATTCACGTCCATGGCAAGGGTCACGCTGGATCTCAGCCGTGTGCTACCGGGGAGGTCAGGGACACTGGTGGCTGAACAGAGTAACCACTCTTGCTGGTTTCCCTTTGCTCTTTATTGTTTCAAGTAGGGGAGATCCCCAAAATCTCACTCCAAAATTATTTTTTTATTTAGTACAACAACTGATTCCAAGGCAGATCTGGAAAAAACAGTTCCAGCTGTGGACCTGGCTGATTTGAACACTTCAAAGGCCCCTTTTCACTGTATTGTTACTCTAGCACCTTCAAGATTTTTTTTTTCCCCCCTCTGAAAAAAATCCCATTACTCAAGGGGCTTCAAAATATGCCAAGTACCACACGCTGAACTATTCTGGTTCAAGTAACACCAAGACAGAGCACTAAATAAGTACATTACTCAACTGCATTAGTGATGGCATCAATTTTGGACCTTTTTTGCTTTCAGCTCCAGAACCCCAGATCTCCTTAGAGCCAGTAAAAAGCTGCTTACCTCACCTCATAAATCAGCAATCACACATCATCCCCAAGTCCACCCTTCTGCCCCAAGGCCCAATGATAAGACACATGCCAATTCCTTCCCTGGTACTTACAGCTCAGCAACTTCCTGCTCCTCCTCCCAAGCCTCTTTGTGTGTCAGCTGGCTGCTTCCTGTGCTTTTGCACGTCCAGATGCGTTCACTGTATCTCTCCAAACGCGCTTCATACTCTCTGTACGAGTGGCAGCTCAGGAAAACAGGATTTGTGCAGTGGAGAGCACAATCACAGTAGCACAAGACAGTCAAATTCAATTAAACCCTTACAGTTGGAGGACTCAATGGCTGAGGATTGCTACAGTACAGCCTGACCCCGCATCTACCATGGAGATGCTGCACTAAATCCCATGGGTTTTCAGACCAGGATGCACGGGAGCTTTCTGCAGCTGCAATGCCCGTCCTGTTCAGCACTGACACACAGACGATGCCACGCCACCGTCAGTTCAGCTGAACTGCACACGGGGAATACAGATGGCTGAACGTCTCACGGCATTGCTAAGTCACTTCCCAGCTTTTCCAGTCTGATTAGCTGGAGAACAGCACCAACAGTGTCACACGCATGTGCAGGAGACATGGCATGGCCGGCCGCAAACGCCCGACAATAACCGCTGGGGAGCGACTGCTGCTAATGCCTTGGGGTGGTGTTACAAACTCCACGAGCTAATTACCCCTCTAACCAGTACCCCCAATCTTTTGAGGGCCACCTTTCCTTTGGTTTCCCCCACGAGCCTCCTGCATTAGCACAAGGAGAGGATCTTTCTCACCAGGTACACCATCTGCTGCCCGTATCCCAGCCAGCCTGGAGGCTCAGTCACTCTGGCCGTCGGGATGAACGAGCACCCAGGCAGGTCACCGTCATCACTTACAGCACGAGCTACCCTGCTGGAAGCACCTGGGGCTGTGCTCTCCCCATTCCACCCAAGTGGCAATAAACTGTCGGTGTGAACAGACACAAGCTACTTCATCCTTCCTCTGGACAGAACACACACAGGCACAGTGACCAGAGAAGCCAGCACAGGGTAAATCCACACCAATCCACTCTGCTTAAGTTGCCATGTGCTTACCAACGGTAATTGAAGTGGAGAAACTGTAAGAGAGGCAAGAAAAGCATCCTTCCCTTCTTCAGCACGCTCTCCACCAGAACAGCAGGCACAGAGCACAAAGCACACTCATAACAGCGACAGCGGCTCAGCCCGCTGCAGCACAAGCGGTGATTATGAGTCTCTGTGGGAACAAGCAGACTACTCCACGCTCCTGCGAAGGCAGAGCCGCCAGCCACAGCACATCGCTCATCATATCCTGCATAAGCTCTGTCTTTCCAGAAAATCTTAGTGCAACTAAGCTATTTTTTTTTAAATTTCTGATTTTAAGATCCCTACTAGGAAGCCAAATGACAACTCCAACAACACCAGTTTGTTTGGACGTTTCTTCACAGCCCCAAGGCAAAGCTCAAAAGAGTAGAGAAGCTGCAATACAGACGTTGCTGTACAGGTAACCCACAGCCACAGCAACCAGCGCGACGCGAGAATACAGGGCAGGAACAGAGCCACCTCCGGAGGAGGCTGCCGCTGGTACTCCCTTTGCCTGGAGCAGGTCTTAAAACCAAGGAGGAATCCTGCGGTTCCCCCACCTGCCCTGCTTCTGGAGTCTCCTGCTCTTCAGCAGATGAACAGCCATCTGACAAGTCCCCAACCCACTGAGCTTTGAGCCCTCTGGCCAATTCTCACCCCTCCCTGAGCTTTCAAAGGTGCTCAAGGTGCCACAGAAACAAGAGGTGCTTCAGGGCAGGGGCAGGAGGAGACATTGCTGCCGTGGGGCCGTGGCGAGGAGTGACCACAGCTCACAGTGGAACTCACCTGCACAGTACCACCAGCCCGACCACAAGTCCAGACGTGGGATTTTAACAAACTTTTGTAGTGATACTGAGCTGGGAAGAAAAAACAAACAAAACCAAACAAGAAACCAGGAGTCCTCCCTGTAGTGCCAGCAGTTAACCACTTTAATAATGACTAAATTGCAACCAGAACACCATTCCTTCCTGTGCCTTTCCCACAGAAAAAAGAGCTAAAAGCAAATTAAATCCCCACAGTAGTCAGGAGCCTGAACATAGAAGCAAGAGCCGTCCTCAGCCTCATATGGCAACCCCACCTTTGCTCTCCCTGTGGCCCTCCTCCTGCATGGCTGTGGACACCATCTAGATACGAAGGACTGGCAGTTGCCGTAACACGGGTGCTGAAGGAAAGACATCCTTCCTACGGGTTCAGGACATTGCCCTAATAAACCTTCAGTAGTTTCATTATAAACAAATATTTGAGATACAGCTGGGAAATAAAATTATATTCTACTTCCCTCCTACATTGATCTACTTTCTTCTCTCTAGACCTGTGAGGAGACTCTTCCTGCCACCAAGGAGAGCAAAGAAATACTGACCTTCAAGTGAAAAATAATTCAAAGATACATTTTTTCCTCTAATGCCATTTCTCACATTGACAGGAAGATCCAGGAGAATTTTCCCCTCCTTACACACATCTGTGAGAACAAGCTTACTCGCACCGTATCAGGACCCATACTTTTCAGACCCACACCAAATTTAAAAGCGGCAGGTAGAGCAACTTCCCTGTCCAGCTCAGCTCTGCCTCTCCAACGCCATTTAACTCCACCCACAGCTGGTCAGCACGTCTGACACTGACCCCTGGACACATTCCTTAACCAGCACTCAAGACACGTGCCCACCCCGCCTTTGTGCTCTGCCACAAGCTCCCAAGCCACGTTCTGCTTTGAAATCCTGGGGCCAGCACAAAGCCAAAGGCAGGAGGATGTTTTTACTGTAGCTCAAACCTTCCACTCCACAGACGCTATTTGTCCTTTCCGCTCAGATTGGAAACCAACCCCAGAAATTTTAGGTCTGATTCAGGACCATGAGTGAGGGCTTATTGGTGTGTCGTAACCAACCCACCTCTGCGCAGCTGGAGCTGCCATTGCCACAAATTCCCAACACAGGAATAATAAATAAAAACCCATGGACAACAGCTACTTGTGAAGGTTCCCAAACAAGCCATGAATAACACACACGTTACATTAGACAGCTGACTGCCCACTGTGTAGCCGTTAATACATCCCATCTGTTTGCATCACACTGAAGATCACTGCATGCTGAACGGCAGGAAACAAAGGTACCTTAAAAACAAGTGACCCTTTTCAAGAAAAATGTTTAAAAACAAACAAGTTAAACACCGCACGAGATGACTGTTAAGCAAATATGAAGTTTACTTCTTCCTGGGCCACTGATGCTCTCTCACAAATTCCTGTCAACTCTTAAATAGCTTCAGAGTATCTCCACTGTTCCCCCTTGTCGTGGGTTATTGTAGTTTAGTTATTAAATTGTCCTTATCTCAACCCACGAGTCCTCTTTACCATTTAACCCTTTTATTCTCTCCCCTGTCATTGGGTGGGGGCAGGAATTGTGTGAGCGGGTGTGTGTTGCTTGGCCCCAAGCCAAGGGCTAACCCACCACATCCCTCCTATTACCCCAGACAGCAAACTCCCCAGGAGGGTCAGTATATTTAGAAGAGACCAGTGGGTGGCAAAGCTTTCCTAGAGCAGCAGAGAGTGACACGGCCACGCGTTGGTGCTGCCGTCCTTCAGCCAGAGTTTACCTGGCTGGTATCCCCCGGGAAGATGTGAACCACAGCCTGGAACTCACATGCCAAACGCAGCCTGATTCCTCCTGTTCCCTGTGCTGCTCACCAGACAAAAACCCTCACTAAAGACAGGCAGCAAGCTCTTCCCTGGGGAGAACAGCAACATCACTTCCCCAGACCGTACACAGATGGCTGAAGGAAAGCTTTGGTTGGAATAGTCCCCTCCTGCCAGCCCAGGCGGGTCCGCTCTCTGAACCAAGCCTCTCTCCTGAGCTGGCAGCACGCTTTTCCAAACCACAGCTGGTGGGGCAGAACACACGCTGCAGCAGTCTCACACGCTAACCGAAGAGATGACCAACATCAGGGAACAAATGTGGTGTTGGCAGACATCAAATGCTCAGTACCTGCACCAGTGACATAAACCGGACAAGACCGTAACACACATGAAACATTTGCCCGCCACCTCACATTTCTCAGAACAGATCCTACAGAGCTCCAGCAAGGATGAGTCTGTCCCTGGCTGCCCAGCGATCCCCCTGTCCCCACGCCCTCGCAATTAGTAAGACTCGCTCCAAGTCAGACACCAGAAGCCCAAGACTTCACCAGGATGCAAAGGCCTCTACACAGCAGGGTTTCTCCTAAAAGGTTTTTGGGGGATCTGGCAGTCAAAGGAAGCCACATAAAGCTACAAAGAAATACCAAACCCAAAGAAACAGCTGAGCTCTGATGACCAGCCATCCATCTGTCCACTGCTTCTAAACACTTCCTTAGCACACAGCCACGGGGCAGACGTCTCTCCTCACATACAATACCCCAAGCTCCAGTTTTGTTCAACCCAATCTACAGCTGCAAATCCTAAAAAAAAAAGGAATCTTAAGAACTTCTTATGTCTTTCAAATACCTCAGTCGTAGCTGTGCAGTGAATGAACCTGCACAGCCTTTACGGGAAGAGCTGATCAATAGTTTTTCAAGGTGGAAAAAGAAAAGTTAAGGAGACCACGTTCTCCCAGGCCTCGGCATAAACGACTCCAGCAGTCTCAGGTACCTCTCGATACACTCCCTCTGCAGGCCATTCCCATTCACAAAAGCCACCGCTGCACTGTCTAGGATAAACAGAAGTGATGAAAGAAACCTCTCCGAGTCTTCCTTAGGGAACATCTCCCTTCAACTTACTGATTCATTTGCAATTTTCTGTTCCACTTTTTGCCTAGCTTATACTATACACACTCAACACAGCAAGACAGAAACCCAACATTATTTAGTTTCTCTTTTTAGCTTCCTGATGTCTATCCGCCAAGACGAACTTTCTAGAACATGCTGGGCTGCCCGCCTCCCACGGCACCCCATGCAGTACTTTCTCCAAGAGAGAACCTCAGTGCTTGCGTTGGTTTCCTCTTAGCTTCTCACCCTGCAGCTAATGTCATCCCCTCTGCGGACCAAAATCATCCCTTTTTTTCTTAATACCACCCAAGTGTCTGCAGAAACACGTCCTCCGTCTACTCACAGATCCACAAGAGTGATACCAACAGATTGCTGCTCTCGGAAGGCATCCCAGAACTCCTCCATACTGCTCCTACAAGGCACACAAACCTTAAAGCCACATCTTCTTTTACAAAAGTAGTAACTCGGCTTAAACTCTGTCTTTTTGATCACTGATTGTTCTTTGTAAGGAAAGAGAGGGAACAGGTCTCTGCCTGGTCAGATGGATGACTGAGCTACTTTCAGTTTGCACACACCACACTAGAGGTCCTGAGTCACAGGCTGGATGCTTTAATTTAAACTACTGTCAAAAAGCAAGTATCTACCACTCCACCCATCTCATTTTACCGGGCTGAATGCATGAGCAATGCCTATCCGCACTCAGACACACGCTTCCCCTTCCAAAGCCCTCCAACCCCTCCTGTGGAGGCTTTCCCTGGCTGTTCCTCGCACCCCAGTGACAAGACCCTCTCCCATACAGGGTCCGTACAAGTTCCTTTGTCTCTGTGCTGCCAAGATCTCCAACATCTACTCCCATGTTCATGCACTCCTGCCTCACTTCCAGTCCTTCCTTCACTCCCCAGCTACTCAGATTTTGATCCTTGTAACCTCCAACCCCTCCTGTGGAGGCTTTCCCTGGCTGTTCCTCGCACCCCAGTGACAAGACCCTCTCCCATACAGGGTCCGTACAAGTTCCTTTGTCTCTGTGCTGCCAAGATCTCCAACATCTACTCCCATGTTCATGCACTCCTGCCTCACTTCCAGTCCTTCCTTCACTCCCCAGCTACTCAGATTTTGATCCTTGTAACACCGACAGCAAGCGGGGCTCCAGCAGCAGCAGGTCACAGGCAGAGCTCCTGCCCCTCCGGCCCCGCACAGGCTGGCACCCGCCTCGCCCAGCCCCGCTCCTGCGCCCAAGGACTGTCACACGCTGGCTCTTCGGGAATCATAAAATAAATAAAATGTTCTTCATGCCAAAGCAGCCCAGAGGAGGGTTCTCACAGCAGCCCGAAGCCCCGGACCCTCCCCGGGCGTTGCTTCTGTCACCGTTCCGTTCTCCTCCCTGGGGGGAGTCTCTGACCTCAACACCCCCCGTTACCCCGGGACCCACC
>NW_010105095.1:38999-93226 GCF_000699245.1 Pterocles gutturalis | reverse complement strand
AAATTAAATATATTCTATATTTTATATATATATATGTGCTTTTTCAGGTAGTCAAGGGACAACCGACTATTTCAGCCACGTGCTCTTCCCTTCATGCCCTGGTTCCTTACATCTCCAAAGGGGAAGCTAGTCTGCAGAGATGGCAGACACATTTTGCTCTGTCTGTTTGTGCATCCAACACTAGGCTCCTTGTGCAGGAATTACTTTAACTCCTTCAGACTCACGGAAAGTATTGTTTGCATTTGGTATGTGGAGGAAGATATCAGATACCCCGCTTTCTGTGTTTGTTTTCATTCTAAGCCTCTTTGTAGTTTTGAAGAGTGAAGAGCAGATGGGGTTACGCATCTTTGTTGGGCCCTCCTCTGCCTAAAAAAAGATGCAAGGGGATAAAAAAGATGGCAAATCAATAAATGCCATTTGAAGTTTTTTGTGTGTAGCAACTTCCAATGCTGAACTGCAGCTTATGTTGTCTCTGCACTTTCCATTTATTGTTTAAGGTTTTGCTCACCTAACTTTCCTACTCCCTCTTCACCTTACATTCCCCTAGGAACAGGCTTCTGAAAGACAAAAATAGCTAAGGGAGCCTTTGACATAAATTTTTTTGTTTTTCCTCCAGCTGGGATTTTTTTTAATTCAAAACTCTGAAGTTTTCATTTATCAACCTCTGCCTCCTCAGCCATCACAGATTCCAACGAGCCTGGCATTTTTTTCCTGTCCCTTAGTTGAAGAGGCTTGTTTTCAGCAAAGAGATCAGTGGAGAGCAGCAGATGGTGGATGAGCAAAGGGACAGCTAGTGCTACAGTGCTACAGCAAGGAGGGACGGCAAAAAAACTAGCGTGGCATGGGAATGGTGAAAATGGGGAAAGCTTGAGAGCAAGAGGAAAATAGATGGGGAAAAAATAGAGGGGAAATGAAGAGAGAGACAGTGGCTGGGAGAGAGAAATGCAAACAAAGTGAGATTCTTCAGTGACTGAGGACAGTAGTCAGCTACTGACAGAAACGCAGAGACAGAGCAAGTTAAAAAGATGGGAGGCAAGACAGTAGCAAACAGAGAGATGTATGGCACAGAGAGAGGCACAGATGTCCCTTGTGTAAAGGGAGCCATGAAATAACAACTGCCAGAGGGACAGGAACATAGGGGTCACACGTAGTAAGGCAATAATTACTCTGTTTAAGCAGCAAGGCACAGCAGGGTATTTACTGTTTAAGCTCGCCTCACGCCTCCCATGCCCTCAGGTCTGTAGCTATTACACATAAACCAAAAAACTAATGCAGTGCCAGGGAGGGTTCTGGCCTGGCTCTGGCTTCATGAATGAGAATGAGTCAGATGAGGAGGAAACGCCCTGGCATGGGTTTTCCCTGGCGTTCACAGGACCTTGCTCATCAGTGATCGCATTTTCTCCTTACGCGGAAAGCTGGCTGCCGTGCCTCCTGAGCCAAGGACTACGCCCAAGGAGCTCCCCGACTCAGGCAAGGTGAGTGCCTGCTGGCACATCTGGGGTTAAGAAAGCCTGCAATCCTCGTGGGGACTTTCTCCCCAAACCCCACACATCTAGCATGTGAATAAAACCTTCCACGTTGAGAGCAGCCTCCCATGACTGAAATATGTCTCTGCTTCTCTCTCTTGGGACAGTGCTGACCAAACATAGCAGGAGAGACCTCTTGGGATGACCTGCCATCACAGATGTCTCCACTTAGAAGCTGGAAGCTAAGAGCTGACAGCTCCAACGCAGTTTGCATCCCAGCTGTGGGTGCGTGTCAGTGGGGGCTGTGTGTGTGAAGCAGCCACAGCAGGTCTGCTGCTGTCTCTGAATTTCCACTTCCTCATAACTCACATTCATAAATGACCATAATGGTCACCACAGTCTCTCACACACAACCCTCAGTGTGGGCACAGAGCAGCTGTGCAATACACCACGACATCTCAGCAACCAATTAGATCTTCCCTTCAAAATCCATGTGTGAACACAAGAAAGAAAGGGAAGCAACCCCCTCCCCCCAAAAAAAAAATCCAACTCTGCTTCAGTTCAGAGTCTTCTGTTTGCCCAGTGGTTTTCCTCTGCTCTTTCCTGTACCAGAACAAGGCATTATGTTCTGCCTCAACTTGAGATATAATTTTTAAAAAATGATTTAATGTCAAAGAAAATGACATTTTAAAAATATCTTTTTTTTTTTTTTCCAAAATACTTACTGAATCTGCCCCAAATTTGCTACTACTTTTCATATGAACACAAACAGTATTTTTTGGATAGCTGAATTGCTCTTGAACAAAACTTGGCTGTGATGCCTGTGTGTAAAGTAAATTATGAACCATGAGGTAAATTAAGTCATCTAATGTCACAGCTACAATATTATACTCCCTAAATGTTGCATACTGCAACGTGAGTTGTCATGACTGTGCTACCAAGCAGCAAGCCCTAATTCTACTGCCAAGAAAATTACATATAAACATGAACAAACCAATAGTTCCACTGTTTCTGCATCCCCAAATTTCTGCTTGCTGCCTTTTTGGAGTTTATTTTAAAACAACATGAGGTAGAAGGCACCATCAGCTAGAGGAATCACTGAGATCATAGAATCACAGAATCATAGGATGGTTGGGTTGGAAGGGACCTTAAAGATCATCTAGTTCCAACCCCCTGCCATGGGCAGGGACACCCTCCACTAGCCCAGGTTGCTCAAAGCCTCATCCAGCCTGGCCTTGAACACCTCCAGGATGGGGCACCCACAGCTTCCCTGAGCAACCTGTTCCAGTGCCTCACCACCCTCACAGTGAAAGAATTTCTTCCTAATATCTAATCTAAATCTACCCTCTTTCAGTTTAAAACCATTACATCTTGTCTTATTGCTACTTGCCTGGTTACTACATTACTGGCTTAGGATTTGACCTTATCTTTAGGATTGAGACACAAATGGGCCAATGGAGTATTCCATATCATGCACATCATGCTCAGTATATAGATGAGGTTCTGTCCATAAGTGTGCTCTGTCTCTCTCGGTTAGCTCTCTCTCTCTCTCTCTTGGACTCTCAGGTTCTTATCTCTTCTCTGAGATTGCAGCTTCAGGACTCTATCTGCTTTGGGATCATTTGTCAGGAACAGGCTGGGCCTTGGTCATCAGGTGGTGAGCAGCTGCGCTGTGTATCACTCATTTTTATATTTGTATATTATTACTATTATTACAATTATAATTAATATTAATTTCAATTCTATTGTAGTTTAGTTATTAAATCTCAAGTTATTATCTTCTCAACCCGCGAGTCTCCTTTCCCTTTAATTCTCTCCCCAATTTCACAGGGGGGGAAGGGGGAGGGCGAGTGAGTGGTGTTTGCTTGTGTTTGCTGCTAACCAAGTGGGTTAAACCGCGACAAGATGACACCAGATCCTTGAATGTCTACAGAAGGCAGGAGTTGGTAAATCCTCACGGCTGAAGGGACCACAGTGGAACAGCTAAGAAAAAGGAGTTTGAAAACAGGAGGTCTGACAAAGAATTGCAGCCCAGGCGTAGGGCTTATTCAACATGCACACACTGATGGCAGCACACCAATCATCTAGCAGTGTGGTCAGCTCTGCAGAGCTGTGCCTTCTTCCTCTACCACCTACAAAAAGATGATTGGCCAGTGGTTGCCCCTGGCAAGAGGAACAGCAGGGAGCAAAAAATCAATTGGTGTTTCTTTCCCACTGTGTTAAGCAGAAGAAAGTAATACAAGCTGAGAGCTGCTGCAGGGGACTGGGTTTTCTTGCATGTCATGGAAACCTATGAAAGGCTATTGAAATACAACAGCAAGCAGTCAACCATTGCAGTCTCTGGTGACTCTGTCAGCTGGTTTGCTCTCATTTGGCCTCATGTACTCCTTTCCCTGCAAGTTCTTCCATTTTGGACAAAGCATTTTTATATAGCTTGAAGACAAGCTCTTCCTCACAGATTTAAGGTCAAAGAAAAGATCAACAGCAACAAGTCTTATTTGGGGCAAGCTCCACAAGAAGCCTGACTGAACCATATAATTTCTGTCCTGCCAGTGGTGAGCAGGGATGGACTGCAATGTAGCTCCTAGTTTAATTCCACAAATCCTTCTGTCTGTCCCAGACCTTAGGGAAGCCTCATGTGATGATGGTCAGTGGTACCAATTGTGCCAGTCTGTCAATCTAGGAACTATAGGGTTGGTCTGTGCTTGGTAGCATCTTTAAAAATCCTTGCTATGTTCCTTACAAGAGTCTTGTGTCTCCCATAGAGCAAGACATGCTCAATATACTATTGTGCAAGAATCAAGTGTCTCACTTTCACAGGCATCTATGAAAATGTTTCCTTGTTTTTAAATATAATGGGTTTGCTCCCTTCTGTCTTATGTCTTCTGACATCTTATAAGTCCACTTATACTTCTTGGGATGACAGGGTAAGAATGAGCCCAGAACTTCGATCTACATTAAAAATTACAAAAATATTAAAAAAAAACCAAAAAAAACCAGAGATTCAACTTAGCCCACAGAATTCCATCCTTGGAATTCCATGTTTGAAACTTGGACAAAGGCTTGAGATGTTATAAATTGTCCCAAATTTACTTGCAATGGGAAGGAGCATTACCTTATAAGCATACACATTGCTGTGGCTCTTTCTCTGCCAGCTGGAGACAAACATTTCATGGCCAGACCACACAGCCCCTGAATCTCCTGTGCTTTTGCAAGATGGCAACTTCTGTGTCTCATCCCTGTTTTCAGTGAGACTACTCTCAACACCGAGTTCACAACTAAGACCTAAAGACCGGGATATCCGTATCTTGGAAATTGCCACTGATCTTTTACACAGCTATAGTTTTCAACTGAGGAAATGAGGTCAAAGAGTTAAGCCACCCTTCAGCAAGATTTACCCTTTCAAAAACATGTCAGTGTGTTGTGATGCCTGGCGCCAATATTTGTATAGGTGAGTTAGCTCCTTGAAAAATCGTTTTGTTTGCTTTTCTGTTGACCACTCTACTTGCTGCTATGTTTCTCAATTAGATCCAGCACGGTGACTGCCTGACACCAGCCTCCATATCTGCTCATGGTGGAAGGAGCAAAGGGGATATTCTCCAGGGAGCACAGCAAGGGATCAGGAGTTGAAGCTAAATGGCTGGATTTAGGACTGAGCAAGCACGAAACATTGCCACGCATCAAGGCAAGGATCACAGAGGTTTTGAGAAGGGTGGGGTGTGCTGGGAAGGTATTGTCTGGGCTCACACATTGCAGGGACTTTTGATCAATTGGGCTGGCTGCTGTGACATTATCATCTGAGGTATCTGCTGTTGATTCATAGTGATAGTGATCCAGATAAATGATGGCTTCAGTCCAGGATATTTAATTCCTATGCTGTTAGACACTCCCTTGCTTTTCAAAGAACAAGGCATTTCTCTCTCTCAAACTTGCAAGGCACTGACTGCAGAGGAGGAGGACGGCAAGTGCTCAGAGACTAATATTGCAGCTTGTCCTGTCCTACGGGAGGGCAAGTAGAGAGGAAATATAGACCCTGATTTTGAGCTCTTTTAGCTCCCAGCTGCCACTCTGCCCATTGCAAGCACAGCTGTTTATCATCACCACTGTGGCAGCAAATCACAGCTGTGAGACAGGGTCTCTCCAACAGGGATATGGGAAAAAGAGGGGGTCACCAGAAAGGTAGAAGACAGAAAATGATAAGCAGAAGAAACAGTTTAAAATCAGTTCCTTTCTGACTTCTTCCAGGTTACCCCATGAAGTTTAGGAAGGGGTCTGAGGACAAATGAGAAAGATGTTTCATTGCCTTTGTCCCAATTTCCTAATACTCTTGTTATGATGCTTACAAAAAAATGTCCAACAACTGTAACCCTGCTGGCATGAGAAGACTGTGGCCAACCATGTTGATCAAAAGCATCTCACTGGGTTTCCCTTCTCTGTATTCACCTGCTACCGTCATGGACATGAATCCACTTACTTTTCCCTTCCTTGTCCCTCCTCCCTCCTCAAATGCATTTGTCTCCTCTGGGGAGAGAAACATCTAGCTCTGACACGAGCCCCTTGCTCCTACAGGAGCCAGAAGCAACCCAAAGACCTGATAAAGCTTGAAAAGCCATCCATTTTATGTTGAGGACTCACTGGCTCCTTTCCCCAAAGCTCCTGAAGAGGTAGGGGTTTCATTAGAGTGCCTTCGCAACTGCACACCAGTGAGAGTTTTACTGTAACTGAAACAGCAGTTGTTCTACTTAAACCAACACAGAGCAGGACACCTTAATCACGGGCATGATTTCATCTGCCTTGAGGAAAGAGGGGAAGAGGAATCAAAACTGGTTAAGAGAGAGAGAAGAAGGGGAAATAGGTTGAGTCCATTTGCTCCTGGTTCCTCAGTTTAGAGCACCAAGGGACATCTCTCATCTCTGTAAAGATTAATGTGAGCTTCTGGTGACATGTTTTATTAAATGGTTGTATAATAATTAATGCTTGAAAGCTGGGTTTCCAAAAGCCACTAAATGCTTTAACAGGACAAGACCCAGTGGCTTTCAATGGCATTTGTGCTTGCAGGTCACTCAGGTGCACTGGAAAACTTCACCTCTACTCCCTTATTCAAATGAGTGCCTCATTTACTCCATCAGCTTGACCTTGCCAGGCTACGTGGAAGAAACCAGGGGCAAGGGTGAAAACCATGAGTCCTCTAGGGAGAGGGTCCATGTTCCCTCAGCCTTGGGTTGAGGGAGGAGGTGGCAGCAGCACATGGCCTGAGTGAGAAATCCATCAGCTGATGAGCAAGTACCCAGACACCAAGGACACCTCAGGAAATAACACCATGATAATTCCTGTCCTGACGCTCCCAAAGCCTGCAACAGGGAGGCACATCCGTCCCTGAGCCGAGGCACACTGGCAGGCCAGGTAGAAATGCTGCTGGCAAGCTAGGAGGCCAATGGGCCAAAGCTTAATAGGAAAACAGCAGTGATTTGTCTCCACCACTATTTATGTTTCAAGCACATGACAGGCTGTCAGTGGAAGTGAGTGCTGCTAAATTTACTGCTTCTTAGATCTCTGCCACAGTTGCATATTTGACAAGTCACTTCATTTGAAGGGCTAGGTGTTGGGCTGGACTTTCCTCCCCCATGCTCTCCTTCAGTAAAAGCCACAAACCAGCTGCCTTTACACTGCAAACTCTTCCCCTTGGGGGCTATATTATCAGGGTGCGAGTTTAGAGAAGAGGGATGTTCCCAGCATATTCACTTTTAAACCTGATACATGCTGGTCTTGTTCTGGGCCACTTGATTGCAGACATGTGTCTGACAGGACACACGCATGACTGAAGCAAACTAATAACAGCTGGGTTACAGGGCTGGGCATTCGGGGACAGAGAACATGAGAGTGTGGTGAGCACGGGCAAGTGCCAGTGGGGCACGTGGGCAAGAGCTGCCAGGCATCATAAGGAGAGCAGTGAGAAAGCTCGTGGGGATGTGAAACGAAATGCAGGTGGGTGAAAGACTGCACGTGGGAATTAGACTGCACGCATGTGTGCATGTATGGGCTTTGGGAAAAAATGCACACGGAAGCACAGGTATGGGACTGAAAGAATGGCAGAGCATTAACGTGAGGATGTGCACAGGGGAAGGCTGGCAGGGAGGGAGAGAGGGCGAGAGGATGAGCACAGGCGCAAGACTGTGGTCTTGTGTGCGGGCAGCAGAGCTGCACACTGCATGGGAGCGGGTGCTCCTCTGCCTCCTCCCTTTTTCAGAGGACTGCAGCACAGAGTATCATTTGCCTCAGCTGTCCCAAGTGTTGCATGGTACCTGCATCCATGCAGCCCCACACTTGCCTGCAACAAGGCACCTTTCAGCAGGTGGGACAAGAGAAGAAGGACTCATTTCTGCCTGAAAACCTTTAACGCCTGGTTTCAAACACTCCTGGAAAGCAGCAGAAAGGGAGTGAGGCTGCCATTTAATAATGTGGGCCATAAGAAACTCCAGACCTTCTCTTGCTTTTTTTCCTAACATGTCCTCATTGCACTACAAACCCCTTGTTGAAGAGCTCTGGTCTTAGTTGTGTGGAAGCTGCTCCCTGCTTTACGAAGCTGTGCTACTGGACAGCACCACATCCTAAATGCTTCTTTTGGCTGCAGAGAAGACACAGTTGTCAGGAATATGGCGTTATGAAAGACAGACTCAGGGGACTGGGCACATCCTCCTGCCGCAACCATTCCTTTCTTTTCTTCTATATACAATGGAGCTCTGCTTCCTCCCACACACAATCTCGATCTCATGTACAAGATCCTTTCATTTTGTTCTCTCATGTGCACTCAGTAAATTACACACGTGCATGCACACAAACACATACCCCTACACAAAGTGCTGTTCAGAAGTGGGACACATCCTCCTTTTTTGCTGTCACAAGCATGCAGGACAACTGCAATTCTCCACCAGCCCTTTAGGAATCTGTTCTGCTTGCTTTTCCAGCGGTGCAGGCCAGAGGCCCTTGTTCTGCAATTGCGCCACATAGTTTATATGATTAAATGTAGCATCTGCAGTTATATTAGCTGGGCTAATAGTGACAAGTGCTATCAATCCTCATACTTGAGCGAGTAAACTGATCACCAGCTGGGGAAAGAAACGTCCCCCTGTTTCTCATCATCATAACCTACAAACACATTCTTTATGCAGGTTTCACAATGCCATATGCACGAACCAAGGCTGCAAATGGGCCACTTCTCTCTCTCCTGGCATATTAGAGTGCTGCAACACAGGACTGTATTGACACTAGGCATATTGACCGGTACCATAGTCTATAGCCTCTGGTCACCTCTCCTTTACTGCAGCACCTTCTTGTCTTTATCAGCTTAGCCACTGGAAGCATCTGCAATGGCTTGTCAATACTTTGTCCTCACTGTGCTGATGTGTGGATGCCAGTCACATGCTGACAAAGCTTGCCTCTTTGGAAACCCAAGAGTAGATGGAAGGAAACAGAGAGGTGGAGTTGTGAATTAGAGATTAACAAATAGTTTGGCTTATCTTCTATTATTTCGTTGGTTTACTGTTTTCCAAGCAACATAACAGACATATTTATAAGTGGCTCATCCAAGGCTGCTCTAAATTTTACTGAAGGTGGAGGAGAGATATGACAATCATGCCTTCCCACCTGGCCTCCAAGGACCAGGAATTCATCCACAATAATAATCCATGCCCAGTGGATTGAGGTCCTTTGACACTTGCACTGGATAACAGCCCCTCTTTATTGGGTTGTATGTCAGGGTTTAGGTAGTGGGGGTGGGAGACAGGACTACAGAGGTGGCTCCTGTGAGAAGTTGCTAGAAGCTTGCCCATTGCAAAGTTGGACCCATCCCCAGCCAAGACTGAGCTCATCAGTGACAGTGGGATCTGCCTCTGATAATTTATTTAAGAGGGCAAAAACTTGCTGGGAACCAGCAGCGGAGAGAGAAGTGAGATGTGAGAGGAACAACTTTGCATACACCAGGCTCAGTGCAGAAGGGAGGGGAGAAGGTGCTCCAGGCTCTGGAGCAGAGATTCCCCTGAAGCCCGTGGTGCAGCCCATGGTGAGGCAGCTGTGCCCCTCCAGCCATTGAGGTAACAGGGGAGAAGATCCACCTGAAGCCCATGCAGGACCCCACGCTGGAGCAGGTGGATGCCCAAAGGAGGCTGTGACCCCATGGGAATCCCACGCTGGAGCAGGCTCCTGGCACAACCTGTGGAGACAGGAGCCCACGCTGGAGCAGGTTTGCTGGCAGGACTTGTGCTGGAGCAGTTTGTGAAGAACTGCAGCCTGTGGAAAGGACCCATGTCGGAAAAGTTCATGGTGGACTGTCTCCTGTGGGAGGGACACCCTGCTGGAGCAGAGGAAGAGTGTGAGGAGTCCTCCCCTGAGGAGGAAGGAGCAGCAGCATGTGATGGACTGACCACAACCCCCGTTCCCCGTCCCCATGCACTGCTGGAGGGGAGGTAGAGAAAATCAGGAGTGAAGTTGAGCCCAGGAAGAGTGGAGGGGTGGGGGGAAGTTGTTTCAAGAGTTGGTTTTATTTCTCATTATCCTACTCTGTTTTGATTCGTAACAAATTAAATTGCTTTTTTTTCCCCTCAAGTCAATTCTGTTTTGCCCATGACCATAACTGGTCAGTGATCCCTCCCTGTCATTGTCTTGACCCATGAGGCTTTTGTTATATTTTCTCCTCCCCATCCCACCAAGGAGGAGAGGAGTGACCAAGTGGTGCTTATGTCAGCTGGGCCTAAACCACAAAACTCTCTTAGTAATCCAGCCATCCAATTGAATTCTGTTATATCACCTCTCCAGTACTCATACACCATCTGAGAACTCTGTGCAGGTGAGGACTCAGTGGAAAAAAAAAAATCCTGCAACTTCTGACCATGAGGTATTGAGATAATATATTAAAAAAGTTTTCAAGACCTCTCTCCCCAAACATTTATTTCCTTATTTCTCAGCTGCTCTCAGAACTGCTGTCCTTGTATTTCTAAGTCCAGCATTCCAAATGGGATGCTGGGTTTGATTAAAACAACTTCCTGGCTTATAGGTTATGTCAATATCCTGGTGGGATTTTATGCCACTAATCTCAGCAGTCTGCAATTGCAGAACAGCTGAAGGAGGGGCAGAATGTTAACTACATTAAAATGGCAAATTCACCTGCAGACTGTATTTTTTCCACTGCTTTAGGAGCAGAAGTTCTTGAGATAATTCTCAGGCAATATGAGCTTGCATATACAGGGGGATGCAACAAGCAGGAATGAGAGGGAAGAAGAGAGAAGGAAATAGAATGGAGAACAGGGGAAGAACTAGCAAGACAACAAATAATAAAAAAAAAACAGCATAAAGAAAATGGTTTGTGAGACACAAGTCTTCAGGAGGAGGACAGAAAAGGAAATTGATAAGGAAATGAGACACAGACTACGAGATACAGATGAAAGGTTGATTTAAAAAAAGTGAGGGGATGCAGAGGGTATGCGCAAGCAAGCAGAGCTCTGAATCTAAGCAAGGTGAATCACTGTGGGAAGGCAGTGGGGAATGAAGTTAGTGGTGGCTGTGAACACAACGTACAAGGGGTAACAGAGGCCTGAGTCTTTCAGACATATTACAGTTACATTGAACTGTGGAAAACAATTTCCCTGCTCACATGCAATAAAAGGCTGTTGGCCATGTCACTGAGGGTCTCAGACTCTTAGATGGCATGTATACATGCACAGGACATACAAGTAGGAACAGAGGTAGGTAAGATGTTCCCACAGCCTTTAATAGTGAAGGCTAGGGACAGAGTGGGAACATTTGGAGCTGACTCCTCCTCCTTACTTGCTGCCTGCTTCATCACATTAAAGGCAGATAAAATACACCACGAACTACCATCCCATTTCTAGATAAGTGCCCTCATTGCTGCCTTCTCAAATACAGAAAAGTCCTCTAGAAGGTCTCAGTTAACAAAATGCTCCATGTTACGAGGCAGTCTGCGATTCATTGATCAAAAAGACAAGGAAGAAACCATCGTCCCAACCCCCAAACAATCCCAGCACTGTAGGAAATCTAGAAGATAATCTCCAGCACTTTCCATGCAGCCCTAGAAGAGCTCCCAGGCATTTCTTTTCTTTTTCTTCCCCTAGGATCTCACTTGTGAACAAGCTCTGGTTTGCACGGAGGCCGGTATGGCTGCCAAGAGGCTCAGGGAGGAAAGAAACTCTGTGAGCCTCTCCATTCACTTGTCACTGGGGTCATTTGAGGTTTCGGTGCCCTCTCTTGCAAATCTGTTCTGGTGGGCAAAGGCTCCTCACATCTCCCAGCTGCATCAGCTCGTCACGCAGCAGAGCTGAGCTGCCTGATGCACGCATGGGAGGGAGCCTGCAAGCTGGGATGTGGCAGGAAGCTGCTGCAAGAGGAAACGGGAATGAAGACCAACCTTCTGGAGACCACAGACCACAACCTTCTGGTCTGCTTCTAAAGCAACATGAGAAATGGTTTTGCTGTGCTGTGATCTCCTAAACACACAGCTTGCCCAGAGAGGCTCTCGGCTGTCATACACAACGGGAAGACTGAGGTGTGCTGTGAGGGGAAGAGATCTCCACTCAGATCTGAAAATTCCCAGCTTTTTCTATGCCTTTCTCCCCTTCCAGCTGGAGGCACTTGTAGGGTGGCATGGGAGAAAGCTGGAAGAATGAGAGAATAAGATACCTGCTCAGGTATTTCTTCTCTCATCCCAAAAGCCTTCCTGAGCTCTTTCCAAACAGAAATTTTATGAAGGTGATATACAACCCGCTGAATTTGAACCTCCTCAGGACATTTGTGTGTGCTGCTCCTGCCAGCAGGCTATGTGAACTGATATATCACCGGCTTAACGATTCAGGGATTTGACCACCTTAACTTTGAGCAGATAGTGAGCTGGAGCCAGGAACATTTGACTCCTCATCTCTGTTTCTGTACACTCAGTAACCACAAAAGTGGTTGATTTCTGCACCAGCCTGAAGGCAAGCTTGGGTCTTTCAATTAAGAAAAAAGAAAGAATAGACATTTAGGACCTCTCAAAGAGACAGAGCTGGGTTGATACTGGCAGAGAGTACTCAGCATTACTTAGAGTCATAAGGAGAGAGACGGTCTCACTTCCCTTTCTGGGAGGGAATCCTGCTCCCTACCTGCACTGCAGTGCCTATCACCAGCCCTGTGCAGGAGTGGATGCCTTAAGAGCTGGGGCAGGACCATAGGCTGTCAAGATGCTCACCTATATTCTCTTCTCTGCTTTCCGCATGGTAGCTATGGAAATGCTAGCAGCCTTTCCAGTTCCAAGACTGGAGACCAGGTGATAGATTGAATCTTGGCTTAGGCAAGAGCCTTTCTAGGGGATGAGGCTGCAGAGATTCCTACTGAGTTTTCTCAGGAGAAATTTAGTCTAAGTTGGATTCAGACTAATAGCCTTAACACTTGTTTCTCTCTAAAAGCAGAAAATGCCCAAGGCATTTTTTCTTTTGCTTGTGCAAATACACTGATCACAAACCTGTATACAGCACCACATTCCAGGTCCCTTCTGCAGGGAAAAATCATTAAGCAAAATCACACACACACCCAGCAAAAAAGGCAAAAGATGAAAAAAATCTGTGTGCAGAGGGAACAGCTGCAGCTGTTTCAATTTATAAGACAAGAAATTGTATTTCAAAGAGAATACAAGAGTTTTCCCCTTTGAGAAAGGTATTAACCAGAATTTGCAATAACCCCCCTTCCATTTATAGGCCCCTAAACTGAAGGGCCCTGTTGGAGATTATATTGCTTGCTGTAGCGCTCTGTCCTGCCAAGAGCTCACAAGCCTCAGACCTTGCTATCTCAGAGGTCTGAATCACCTCCCCTGCTCTTTGACGTACCACCCCCTCAACTTTCAGTTTCTCATCCTTTTTTTCCCTTCTTCAGTTCACATACCTCTTTTTGTCTTTTCACTTCTCCCTCTTATGCTCTCTCCCTTATGCTTCTTCCCCTATTATTCTCCTTCTTGTCTTCCATCCCTTTTTTCCTTTCACTCATAAATCTGTCTAAAAGACCAAAACCTGACTATAACTCAGTTGAGCTATTGCAATGACAAAAAACATTAATGGAGGAATGGTGCATGGGAGAAATATCTAGGGAAACAGTTCTTATACTTGCAGCTTTGTTTTGCTTTTATAGTTGTCTGTTACATGGCAAACATGTGGCAATGGCTGCAAGAGAGACAATGCCATATCACACCACATGTCTGGAAAAGACTTCATTCTTCTACTTCGAAGCTGTAGGGAATTGAACTGGGCGGGGAAAGCGAGGAGAAGAAAAAACAATCCTACAACTGATGGAGTATGCTACAGCTAAAGAGAAATCACTGGTAGGTGTCGGCAGCAAAGACTTTCACTTATGGAAGCTGGGATGCTGGAAATTTCCTTGAAGATGACTCACTGAAGATGTGTTTCATTTGAACTGATAAGGGCCTGTGTCTATTTGTACTTCAGGACACTCTGGTGGAAAACTCAAGGCTAATTAAAAACCTTTGCATATACTAGCTTTGATGCTTAGGATATTTATCAAGAAAGCAAGAAAACAACAGAAGATATCATGGTGGTGTAAAAGAGGGAGTAAAAAGTAGAGAGAGAAGGTCAATACAGCAATTCCATGCATACCTGCTCTTAAAAATGGAAAATTCAGTGTGGAACATGCATCCATGTTTCACTCTTACTTGTTAACAAAGAAGCAAGTAACTTAAGGAGGTGATGTGTTACCCATAAAGGAAAAACAATCAATCAAGCAGTTATAAAATAAAGGACGGAGGAAAGACGGTGGCCTGGGTAGACCACTGCCCTTTTTCTGGCAAGGCTGCTCTTAGACACATCCTCTGTGTCCTGTTACTTTCTGCTTCTATCTCACAGTGTCTCAACACACACTTTTCTATATGTAATATATGCGTGTGGTCAACATTATATAACACAATTTGTATGCAGCAGCCTTGAAATGAAAGTATAACAAGCATTACAAACCTGACATTCTCTTCATTAAAAGAGAAAAATCCTTGTTCACCAAGTATGACCTGGCATCTATATGTCCCTTTTGGGCAATATATACCATGCCATCCATACAATGGAAGCAATAAATAAGCCATTATGTAAAACAGGAAGAAGCTTCCTAATAGGGCAGTGAGCGTTTGGCATGCAGTCATTGATTTAAACATCAGCCAAACAGGTAATGATTAAAAGATGAGAAAATGCCTGGTCTCTCTCAAGAGCCCAATCAACACATTACAAAAACCTTCCAGTTTTTGCACAATAACTCTCTGGATAACTCCTGCTGAGGAGGGTCCAAGGCACAGGGGTGAGAAGCATTTGACCCTGCTGCCCAAAACTTCTCTGTTTGGAAGACAAATGACTTCAGCTTCCAGGATTTTCAGTCTTGCGCTTTCCCTAGTACAAGAATCATGGTATAAATTAAGCCAGAGCTCAGTCTTCTTTCTGCAGCAAACAATGGTCAGTACCCACATCAGTAGAGGGAAGGTCTAGTCTAGGACGAGAACAGCAGCAAAAGCAGCTACTATTTAGTACTATAAAAACAGCCTTTTCCTGTTCCCATTGCATGTTCCTACCTCCACTTGTCAAGAAAGCCTCCTTTGTATCCTGAGATACCTACACATGCTCACAAGCTTCTCTACAGCCAACCCACAACCCAGTGTCAAATAGGCTTAACGCTGAACCACTCAGGGTTCTGAAGTTGAACAAAAACAAATTGCAAAAAATCCAGCATACTGGAGACAGTCTTTAGAGCAAGCATTCTTTGAGCCTGACATGGAAATAACTGAGCATCTTACTGATTTTTACAATCCTGCTTCTCTTTCAATTCACCTGCTTTTAACCAGCGGACTGAACTGTCTCAGGAGACTCCTGGTTCGGGGTTCACCTCCACGCAGCTCTTCCTGTCCATCTCATCCTAGTAATCAGCCTTTCTTTTCCAATTCCCTCAGTATGAATAAGAATATCTCTGCAGGGAAAAGTCGTCTTTCTCTGCAATCCCCAGTTTAATACTCTCACATGGCATCAATATCCTGCTGCTATCTCTTCCTTTTAATTAAGTTCTACCCCTGCCTTTTATGCCCCTTCTTCTTAAGTCGTTCAATTTTCCTCTTCTCTCTGCACTGCTTTACCCTTCCTGGTGGGGTTTGGGTTTTTTTCTTTCCCTTTCCTCCACTTCTGGAAACTTGCCAGCGATACAGCAGAAGGGAGCACACCGAGAAAGGTTAGGCAAACACAACATTATTACCAGAATCAGCAACATATTGCTCATTAAACATTTAAAATCAACAGTTGCTGGCTTGATCTGCCAATATTGTGAAAAATGCCAGTTTTAGCTCAAGGTGCCTCTTGTTTCCAAAATGGCTTTATTTATGATGGGAGCTGGTGGCTGCAAGAACAAAACCCTACCTCCAGCAGCCAACAACACCCAAGCTACAGGCGGCTCCATGGAAAGTTCCCCAGTGAGCACCAATCGCTTCTGCCTCCCCATCGCCCCCGCTGCTTTCCAGAAACAAATGGATGTGTAAGAGCACAGAAATGTGTTTGCAGGAGATAAATTATTTATCTGAAATTTACTGTTGTGAAGTCAGCGTAATTCTCAAATCCGCAGACATATTTTATGCACTGATAGGACGTTTCAAACAGGGGCATTTGGACTCATTTCTTCCCTCCTCCTGCAAGTATTAACACAATAATGCCTCACCTGGAAGAGAAAAGAGCTGGTGCTGGAACTGGAAAAGCAGTAAGATAATATGCTTGTAGTTCTGTATTGTGTCCCAGTAAAGTTCTTTTTCTTGCTAAACAAACCAGCATAACACTCCTTCCCCCACCTCCCTCCAATCTCTGTGATATTTGCTTTTATTTTTTCTCCCTAGTCTACAATGTTGATGCATTGCTTGTTGGAAAAAACAAGCTTTATACCATATCAGGCACAAACATCACTAATGTGGGCAAATCCCAGAAACCTCCTCCTCTGTCCGTGTCCTCCCTCCCACCCTGCAGCAGTCCTTGCTCTCCCAAGCCAGGTCAGAGACAGATCACTCCTACAGCCATGCACATACCCACATGCCTACCACTACATGGGCACTGTTCATTCCCCTGCGGGCTTCTGGGCCATGTCTGCATCGATCAAGGCCCGTCAAATGTCACGTTCTTTCAGGAGTCCCTTGAGTCGTACCGGGTATCTAAAACCATGCCACTGACAATCTTATGAGTAGGCATCCAAAGCGAGATTCCTTCTTCCCAGAAAATAGTTTTTGGGGAATTTTTGCCAATTATTCTGAAGGGAACAGAGCTGGATCTTAGGTATTGGTGTGAAAATCTATTCACTCTGAATTGTACTTATGTGAAGCATAAAAAATAAGATTGTCCTCTGCTAAGGCAGGAGTAAAGAGGTCAATTATAAACCACACAGTTCACGTAGCAGATAATCAGCTCAACATTTCTGACAAGCTCTTGCCCACCGAGCGATAACAAGTCCCACAGATGCTTCCAGGCACCCTTCACTTTAAGTCAGTCAGAATGGAAATGAATATGGCCCGGACATGTCTTTCTCTTTGTTCTGCATGGGTGTATTTAAACCAGTACATGCTCAAAGAGAAGCCGATGGCTTGCTCAAGGCTCTAGTAAATCCAAAAGGCAGCAGTAAAGACTGCGGTTTTCCAGGCTACAAGTGAGTATTTTTGAGAAATCAGATGGAATGCTTCCAACAATCCAGAGTTCCTGCAGAGAAGTCCCAAAAGCTCCTCATTTGAACAATAACTCTGTAAGTGGATGCACTCCCCCACCTGCCACTTCAGAAGCCTAATCACAGACCAGATCCTCCACTAGAGTTGGCCACTGCACAGCAAAGGAAAAGTTGGCAGCCATTTTCACTGAAACATAGCCTAAGCATCTTGAAACGTTGCCACTAGAGTTTTCAGAGGAAAAGAAAAAATAAGAGTCCTTTTGATTTAAAAACAGTTACTCTCCTCCTTGCATCTGACGTCCCTTTTGTTTGTTAATCCAAACAAACACCTGACCTATGGTCAGATAAAGCATGCTGGATTTTCACTGATAGAAGCAAATCCTCACTGCGGCTGCAAATGGCTATTTTTGTGTTCTGTTTGATATTCAATGGGAAAGATGTCTCTCTTCCCACCCTTCCCGAGCTAATTACCAGCCACTGCTGCTGTCAGGACTGCAGGGCCCTGCTCAGGTCAGTCCAGAAGACCATACTCTTAACACTAATATTCTGTGACAGCAACTGATGGTGAAAAATTGCTGCTGCATTAACTGAGATACTAGGCAGCCACCGGAGATCTCAGACCACAGCCCCATTATGGTACAGTACCATGGATCCAGACAGACCTCGGCCACACCTGCCAAGTGATCCCCAAAGAGTGGGGCAGGCTGTGACCCAGCTACTCGTCTTAAATAGAAACGCAAGTGTCAATGTTAACCTCGATCCTTCAGGCCACAGGTCTCCGCAGATGCTTTATCTGAATAAACTGCGATAGTTGTGAAGGGGTAACTTTTTATCAGTTCAGTTAAGGTGATGCTACCCATCCTCCAGTCAGCATTCTCATATCATTTCAAGAGTGTTGTGTTTCTGTCAGTATAGGCAGATTCATAGTAAAGTAAAAATCCAAATAAGCCAGCCACGTGCACCTCTATTGCAGGGTCAATTTTAAAATTACACCTTTGGTTAAAAGGGTGCAACTTCCTCATGTAGCCAAGCCCCAAGCTCCCTTTTTAAGAACAGGTAGCACACCAAAAGCTATTTTCTTACGAGAAGCCACAGAAATAAGTTTCGGGCCTCAGAGAGAAGGATTAATTTGCTAGTAATGAAAGTGACACACAGGGAAAATGTAAAATCAATCTTATGTTTAAAGGCAGAACAACACTGGCTTGACTTTTTTTTTTTCTCTCTCTCGCTCGCTTTCCTCCTCTCTCCCCACAGCAGCTTGTTACCACCGAGCATACATTATGCACATCACCCACAAGCCTCTGCTCTGTTTAAATTAAAAAAAGAAACAGTGTTCTTAATCAATCTATTTGCACTCTTCTGTCACAACTCACAAAAGCAGTTTGATTTCTTTTCATTGCTCTCAAGAGAGCTGAACACACATGACTAAAAAAAACCACTGCAAACTAGTAGTAATAATAATAGCAATAGTAGTAATAATATAAGTGACACCCCCCCAAAAAAAAAAAAAGAAAAGGAAAGGAGAGGCACAGTTAGACAGTCCTCAAGCAAAACACAGACTATATTAAAAAACAGCAGGTCAAACTTGACCAAACCTTAGTCATCTGGCTTGTTCTGACCTTGGACATCTCTCCCTCGCACCACCAACAGCTAAGATTAACTGCAAAACAATGGAGGGACTTCTCAAGCCTTTAAAAATCAGATTGTCTGCCTGCACCTTTTCTCCAATTCCTGGCAATTCTCCTACATACACATTTGGAAATGAAGTTGTTCCAAGGAATTCAGATCCTATCTTCGGTTTCATATACTCTACGAGTCAAACACAAAATTAAAAATAGCAGAGAAATGTTTCGTTGGTTTGCCCATAATGAATTACAGTTGTAATTAATTCTGCCCTTCAGATCTAGGGAGTGCTAATTCCTTTCTTCTTTCTTGAGTAAGGCAATGAGACCATCACTTAACAAGACCATATCATGATGAGAACTCCTGCTCAGTTTCCTATCCATAAACAATTTTACACAGTGAAAACCTTTTTCTTTCTCTTTCTTCCACAGATGAAGAGAAAAGAAGAATGATCTACTCAAGAAGAAACCTTGAAACAGAAGCAGGATCTCCCCATTGCTGGACCCCTGACAGGAGGAGGCCTTGCAAATGGTTCTTCACTGCAGGTGCTCTTCTGCCTCCTCCACCACACTAAGGCAGCACCCCGCTTCTACATTTGAAACACCTCACATGAGCTATATACCAATATAGGGCAGCTACCGCTAGATGTATGTACATACTTGATGCTTCCAGACCTAAATATTCCCCAAGTCTCCTGTGTTTTAGATTCCTGGACTTACTGTTCTGGCGGTAAAGATCCTGTCAGCACAGTGATATGTCTTTCTGCTCCAACCCAGATACATAACTTGTCCCTTTCGGCCATATCAAAGACATACACGGTACATTAATGCTAAATTATATTCACAGTTCAAACTGTGAAAAAGATTTACTATTCAAAGCAGTAAAGCCAGGGACCATATCCAAGATACAAATCTAGATGCTAGTTCAAAACTGAAACACATGAGTATTTTGGGTTGTCAACACCTTAGGGTTTGGTTTATACTTATCTTTAAGCAAAATACTGTCATTTTGGCCTGCAGCTTTAAAAATGGAAGAGAAGAAGGGAAGATACTGGTTATCTTCCTAATTGCTTCTTTGTAGCAGTCATCTGCATAGGAAATAATGCTGGGATTTGCCATGGGCTTTAAGAGAATTAGATGCTCTCTATGCTCTGACTCTGGATGGCTAACTCTGTCAGGCTACCTAGAAAATCCCAGCTAAGCAGCAACTCTCAGCAGTGCTGGGAAAAGGAAATGAGAAAGAGTATGATGGCCTAATGGCACTGCTAAAAATGAGTGACTGCACTCAGTATTGGTAGGTACTCTTTGAACTAGAGGAAGCACCTTTCAGAAGCATCAAGGAAATGGATGGACGGGGTGGGTGCAACATGCACAAGCACATCGCAGGGTGTCTTGTGATTCTTGCTGTCAGTGTGTGGCATTAGAGGCCACAAACACACAATTTCTGGCAGACATAGAGAAGAAAAGACCACACTTTCGAGCCTGGGCTGTGTTTGATTATGGGGATGAGCAACCATTACCACACAGCAAGGGCTGCGGTGTTTTCCAGCCAGGGGAGCAGAAGGCACCACGCTGCAGACCTCTCCTGCTGAAGAGTCCTAGACAGAAGAACTCCCTGCAGGTTATCAGCAAAAGCATCAGCCTCACCATGTTTGGAGCACACCGTGCACCTTTTCTCACCTAACAGAGCTAAAGCACCAGGCTCTGCCAGTATGCACGGGGTAAAGAGCAGCTACCACCTGGTGCAAGGGAAGTGGGGGAACTGCGGGTCTTGGGTCAACATTAAGGACTTTTGACCTGATCAGTGTAAACCCCAGGCAGACAGTGGGTGGTAAGTCTAGACCACTGTGCAAACCACATGCAGGCCCAAATGACATGAACTTGCCAATGGTGGGGGAAACTATCAGATGAAATGATTTTGTGGGCAAGTTCATATTTTTGAGGTGGCTAAAACTGCACTGAGAAGTATTTGGTTTTACGAAGTTCAGTCCTTGAGCCCTGAGGGTCCAGCCCAGCCAACCACTATGTCTATGTTACCAACACTGGGGTGCAAAAGGAGCAGATTTACAGAGCAGAATGGCACTAGACACCTGCTTTTTACACTACACATCTCTCCTATGAGGACAGGCTAAGAGAGTTGGGGTTGTTCAGCCTGGAGAAGAGAAGGCTCAGGGGAGACCTTATCGCAGCTTTTCAGTGCTTAAAGGGGGCTTATAAGAAAGATCACAGAATCACAGAATCACAGAACGTTAGAGATTGGAAGGGACCTCGAAAGATCATCTAGTCCAATCCCCCTGCCGGAGCAGGACACCTAGATCAGATCACACAAGAACGCATCCAGGCGGGCTTTGAAAGATGGGGACAAACTTTTTAGTATGGCCTCCTGCAACAGGACAAGGGCTAATGGTTTCAAACTAAAAGAGGGTAGATTTAGACTAGATATAAGGAAGAATTTTTTTATTATGAGGGTGGTGAAAATTTTGAAGAGGTTGCCCAGAGAGGTGGTAGATGCCCCACCCCTAGAAACATTCTCAACCCAAACTATTCTATGATTCTATAACTCTGCAATTCTATATACACTGCAGAGGTTTGCTTGGGACTAGCTCCGTTCAGGCCCCACGGGCTAAACACCATTAGCAGCTGGTGAGTCTGTGCATCTCCTGGTTTAGCTTCACCTGAAAGGAAGACAGTATATGCCCAAAGACCATCCTGCAATAGAACCAAAACAAAGAGATGACTGGGAGATATGCTTCCAAAGCACGGCCAGGATTTGAACTACAATACTAATATAGACACAGTCTATACCTTAGAGTTCAATGCACTTAATAAATGGTACATTTCTACATATAAAACATGATTCAAAATCAATTCCCTTTGTAATTATTTATACTCGGAGTGCAGAGTTCATGAGAGCTGTCAATACTTCACTGCGCAAAGTGTAAAAAGAAACCTTACCACCTCTACTTATGTGCAGTAAAATCAGATTGGGTTCCAAGGTCATGACTTTCTTCTGATTCTGGACATCCTCAGTATGACCTCCCTCTTGGATTCACACTTCATATACCTACTACATTGCAGTGATTGCTGTTAAAGTTTATTTAACAAGAATAAATATTGAGCATTGCAACTCCATTCTTCTGAGATCTCCATGTCTAAAAATTTATCAGAGCAAAAGAGATTCCCATCATCCTCTGCCTCAGGAACTTCATTCCTTCTCCTTTAATAATCCTGATTATAGACAGAGGATTGGCTGTAAAAGTGAGATGGTGGAAAATATTCCCTGTGTGATTCACTAATTTTTCAAGCCAAATTATGCTTTTCTCAAACGCCAGAAACACTGCAGTTTCATCAGAGAAGAGTCCATCTGCCTCATCCACCATTCCCAGAAAAACAACCCTGCCATTGGAAACAGGGATATTTCTGCTGATGATGCACAAGGTGAAAGAAAATCTCATTCACCTTTTGTTCCTCTGAGTCTCTGACGCTAAGAGAAATAGGCAGTTGTTTAGTTCTGTAAGGTAAGGAGATGGGACACAAATACAGAGAGGAGCATGCTGCTGTGTGAGTGCACACCCACACAGTAAAACAGGGATTAACGGATAAAAATCACACTAGGTACTATTAGGGTTTCCTATAAAATAGAAATCCTTTAGGATCTCCTAAGCAGAGACAGAACTCCCACCTCCCACACAGCTGAGGTTTACCACTGACTCACTGCAGTGCAGGACAACCACAGGCCAGCAGGCCCCTGTTTCCACAGCCTTAATCCACCCCAGCGTGCACACCAGGGACGACAGAGTTGGAAGCTTGCCTGCTCTCCTAGGAGCAGAAAGCAGCCCGGATGCTCCTCTTATCTGGCTCCTGGAAGGTGTGGAAGAAAGGCTTCAGTAGCAAAGAGCTTTAGCTACCTCCTCAAGGTTTTTGAACAGCAGGTAGTTCAAACAGACTGCTCAAGTCTGAGGCATCTCTGGTGTCGGGGTTGAACAAGAGAAGGAAAAGAAATGCTCTTCAGTGCATGGACATGCAAAAACTTTTGAAATCTACACAGTATTTTTCTCCCCTGCTGTGTTTCATTTCCTAGTGAAGAACTATCATTATGTATATTTTTATATATATATAAATACCAGCTCACATTTTCACCCAATCATTCACATTTCTAAATTCCCATGCCTATTGCACAAATGCTTTCTGGTGGGTTATTTCCCTCGTAAAGTTTTGCTATCTGATAACCATCATAAACAGATTCAGAGTGTCCTGCTGATATACAACACACAGAATGGGCAAAAACCTTCCCAGATGTTACTGTTAACAGCAGTAACAGCATCCCCATCAATGCCATGCAGCAGATGGAGCCGTGCCGACATGCTCTGGAAGAGCAGTCAAGAACGAGGCTTAGGGACAGGACCCAATATATAAAGAGCTTCAGAGTGGGGCTTTCTTATGCTCCTGAAGCTCTTCTGAGTACCACAAAAGAGCTCTCTGTATGTGTATGTACGTATGCATGCATGTGTTTCTGTATGAGATGGAGGACTTGGCTCTACATGGGAAGGTGATGAATATGCTCTCCTTTTCTTCCTCCTCCACTCAGAATAATTTAAGTAGTTGGATTTGATTTTGTTTTGCATTTCTTCTAGGTTTCCCTGGTTTCTGAAGTTCACAGGGCAACATCCAGAGCTCTAAAGCACAGCAAAGCCTGTGACATTGGGCGGGATGGCTTGGACAGCTGGTACATTGTACACAGTACAGGTCAGTCTTGAACAGTATCAGCCTCCATTATTTCAATCCTCAGCTTCGTACAGCTTTGGCCGTTCTCCTTCTATTTAATCTTTGTTCCTAAAGCTGTATGAAGGCACCTGAGGCTTCACTCACAGTGCCCCTGCTCCCCAAGCCCTGGGATCCCCACCCCCAGCTCTGCCAATAGTCCTAGCAAGCACTAAGGAGACAGAGAACTGATTTTATTTTAGTTTTCTTTTTTTTACCCCTCTTTCTTCTTTTCAGGATCCTCTCCTGGATGAGTGGTTAACTGCCTCGAGCGGCTCTAGCTCCTCTATGGCAGCACACCATCCTGCTGAGCATTATTCACAGAGGACAGAAACAGGATGGGGGAAATGCAGAGGGAAGGCAAATGGAGAAAAACGAAAAAGAGTCAGCAAATGACTGCAAACCAAGGGGTGCCAACAGACAGGAGAGGAGGAAAGAGCAGGAAGGGCTCTGAGTGAGGTGCTTATCCCTTAGTGCAGTCGCAGTTACCATGCAACTGGGATCAGCAGAGCGATGAGAGGGGTGCTCCCCACCCAGGAAAGCTGCAAGCAGCACTCAGCTGGGCAGCCTCAGAGACAGCACACTGTCTTTGCTGCCTACTCAAACCCCCAGGGCAGCCCAAACCACTCCTCCATCTGCTCATGCACCGGGATGCACTGAGATGTCTCCTGCCTTGGCTGGCACCCAGGCTGGGGGGGCACACCTTTGCCAGAGCCCTGCAGAGCTGCCGGGGGGGCTCAGGGCAGGCAAGCAGAGCCCTTCTGAGGTTTTAAGTGCTGCTGTTTTGTGGCACCCCAGACAGGGAAAGAAACCATCAGCTGGGATGGAGGCGGAGGGCTGGTTTGGTTTTCTTCTTTAGTAGGCTGCTCAGAGGCAATAATAGGCTGCAGCACTGCGGAGATAGGAGGCTCTTGCATTAAGGGCCGCCTGCCCCGTGCTGGAAGATGATGAGTGCCTCTCAGCCAGGTGCTGTGTGGCTGGTGGGCTGCAGGAGGCTATCAGGAGGCAGCTATCAGGAGGCATGTGCTGCACCACGCTGGGCTCCCCCAGGGAAATCCCCACAGCACAGCAGGGTCAGCTAAGCAGAAACCAGGCTGAAGAAATGGCTCCCTCTGTAGCACAAGGCAGCCAGCTGCTGGCCTGACACAAGCCATCACCCCAGGCCAAAACCACAGCACCAAGGCGCCTGGAGAGGCTCAGCTTGCGGTGTTGCTGCGAGAGCCCTTTCCCTGTGCTGGTGGCTGACATCACCTCCCATTTACAGGTGCTGTGTCGGGTGGGATAGTTTGGCTCTCATCCATCCAGCCAGGCAGCCTCTCAGGTTTACCCCGGCATCTCTCTGACACTGGGTGCTGTGCTCAAAGCCCTTTTCACTTTGCAGGATGGGCTTCCAACCACACCCTGCCTCCCTTGCTCCCGGGAGATGGGGCAGGAGAGGGGGGATGCTGGCGGTAACATTCTCACGCTCCTGACAGTTGCACCTCTGTAAGGCTGCCCTGCACCTGAGTTCATTGGTGCTGCAGGGCATGCGGGCTGGTACACGCCTCACCTGGTGCTCTGGTCTCCCCCCACCCTGCGGCTGACAGACAGTGCCAAGCCCGAGAGGTGCTCCAGCTGAAAAAATCTAGGACACAGCAGGGGGCTGACAGGCAGGTGGAAAAAGAAACAGATGTGGAGTCGATGTGGTGTGAGGACTGTGTTTGACCTGCAATATAGCTAACATCAAAATCAATCTACCCACTGTAGCTTTTCCTCCACCCCTCCACTACCTTCCCCCTCAGACACCTACAACAACATATTATTCCTTCCTTCCTTCCTTCCTCTGCCAGACTTATCCGCCTCTCTTTGCTGTATTTGTTTACCCATCCTCCTTATTCCTCACTCATATCTCTCCCTCACTTCATCTTTTTTACTGTATCTTTCTTTCCCCACTGTGCATTATGGTTTTCCTATCTTATTTCTTCCACCCCCTCTGCCCCCTCATTTTCCAGCTGCCTCTGCTGTCCCTCTCTTCCTTCATCATACTGGTCTAGCTTTCCAAGCTGCCTAAATATCTACTCGTCCTTCCATCCTTTCACTGTGGCGTGTATCTGTGTGGCATATCTATTTATTAATTTCCTATATAGCAAATACCGTCAGTTTTGCTGGCTTGCTTCTCCCTCCCTCTCCTCATCATTATGAGAAAATAATGAGCTGGTTGGTCTATGTTACTGGTCAGGGGGAGGTGGGGAGAGAAAGGAAGGACATGTGGGAGTAGCAAGCCAAGTGCCCTGGATCATTTGCCTGGGAAGTTCTCTCCTCCTTCTTCCTTGTGAACTGTGGCCTCATTTATCTAAGGATGTTGCTGCTTTTACTGTATATTTTTGAAAAGCCTAAGAAAGCAATCATTCTGCAGAAGAGAGGGCAAGAGAAACCATTAGCAACACAAGGGCTCTCTGCTAATCATTACCTGAGACTTGCCCAGGGCTGACAGCTAGGAAGCAGGTTTATGATTGTGTCCCATGGCCCACAGTGTCTTACATGGGGATTTTTCAAATGTTTCCCTGGTTCTGGATGTTCAAAGGAAAATTAAACATTAAGCTGAGGGCTGAAGCAGGACATTAAAAAAAGAAAAAAAGTTCAGATTTGTGAGAAAGCCCCCACTACCTCTTCCAGCCTTATGGTCCCACTGCATCAGTCAACGGTTTATTACTGCTGCCATCTGCTCGCCAACCTTGTTTGTAGCCTCTCCTGCAGGTCGGTACCACTGTCACCTCCCACCCGGTCACAGACGCTGTCCCTGATCTCATATCCTTTTCCTTCAGACTGTTATGGCTTTGCTGCCTTCCTAATGCCCTTCCTATCCATGTTCCCAAAGTGATGTCTATCATGCCAGTCACTGAGAGCCCACTTCAAGCTCGCCCATGCCATCTGTGCTTTCGTAGTCTCCTTTAACCCTCTACAAGTGCTAGTGAGCACCTGCCAAGGGGAAAAGTGAACATACCTCAACACTCAGCGGTAGCTCAGCAGTTAACTTAAAGTTGACCAGGCAAAAACTTAAGACGTTAAGCAAAATATTTTTTATTCCCTCCCCTTAAAATTGGCCTGAAATATCATGACAAGCATTATTTATCTTATTAAGTACACTACATTAACCTTGCAAATATGCTAATGCACAAAAGGCGCTGCCTTAGCAGCTTTTTAGAATAGGAAATTAACCATGTTCATCAGAAAGCTTTTAATTATTATTACTTCTTAAATGCTGGCGTAATGCAACAGCCCTTCTTCTGCCAGGGGCACCAGAAAAGAAGGATGAGGGACATATGCCACTTTCCTCACAGCTGTGCCTGAAAAGGCAAGGAGGGTATTCCTGCCTGAGCGATGCACCAAGGAGCTGCACTGTCCCCCAGCTGCACTGCTGGCACAGGGGAGGGAAGAGCTGGAAGATCAGGCAGGCAGAGGAGGGAAAACTAAGCTGAGTACCTTCACTGAGGTATTCCTCTAGCACTAAAGAGGATGTAGTTAGAAGTGCTGCATGCTGGGGAAGGACAGAGAGCAGAGGAAAGGGGCCATGTGCCTTGCCCAGGGTGAGCTTCCAGTATCTCTCTGAGCCCCTGCTGCAAGCCCTGATCCAGGAGAGCACAGAGAGCCTGACAGCCGCCTCACTTGAGACTGGCTTTCAAAAAAAACACGGTTGGCCTGATCAAGGTGTCTTGTCTCCCTGTCTCCCTCTGCAATCAGTGGAGAGGGAGAAGTGCCCCAGGGGTCCACTCATCCCAGTCTCAGGCCAGTATGATGGCTTTCCTCCGCCACTGCCTCACGCTGAGAGCCCAGCTCAGATGACAGAGCCAAGGCAACGCCAGCATGTTTAAAACAGCCCCTGTGGTGGTCAGGGTGACAGCAAGGTGCACTCCTGCACCCTCTCAGCTGTCATCACAATTTCTTGTCCCAAGGACATGGCCACACTACTTACCCAGTCTGGAACAGGCTGAGTACATCTCCTTTCTGCGTAACGGCACGTGAGCTGTGTAACAGCTTGGGAGCAGCGCAGCTGAGCAATGGAGAGCATCACCACTGAATACCCTCCTGTGTCTCAGAGTACGTATGCTGCAGATTCACAGCCCTTTCCCAGGGCTTGCCCTCAGCACGGTGCTACTGGTTCACTTTCCCATGGTGACAGACCTGCTCTGCTCCCCTGGCTGCCCGCACTTCCTCCCTGGTGAGAAGCAATGAGAACATTTGCAAGCAAGGCTGGACAAAGCCTGCTCCCCAAAACTACTAGCAGGAAAGCTGTGATTCTCCCAGCTCATCCTGCTCAGGGCCTGATCCAGAGTGACTTGCCACCTCATCTGGCTGTGCCTACTCTGCTGCAGTAAGGGCTGTGCTACTTCTTCTGCCACCCAGATAGCTCTTTCTGATGGGTTTCCAGTGAGACTTTTGTTCTGCATCCCTTATCACGCTCTGGCTGCCATTGCTGCCTGTGGCTCTTCGCAGGACAAGCTCAGCTCAGCTGGCACAGGCAATGCAGTCACAAACAAAATTTCTGGCATTTCTGTTTGGTTTTTTTTTTAACGTTGGTGTTACTGTTGCAGGCTGAGGGCAGCTGCTCCCACAGCGGCTGCAGCTTGCTAGTACACTGCAGCCAGAAACACCCAGGAGATAAGGCCGAGGAGCACAGCTCAGCACTGCCTTGCCTACTATCTCTCTAAGCTTTTTAAAAGCTTTTATGTTTCTTTTTTTTTCCTAAGTAAAATCTTAAGAGGGCAGATTTAGCCCAGTATCCAATGCCTTTCTGGAGTGTGCCCTGATAAAGAAAAAAAAAAATCATCCCCTGAGCAGCGCAGAGGTGAGGGAGCTTATCCCATGCCACTGCGAGGGAAGTGTCACAGCAGGATAAGCCAAGGGAAATCAAAAGCTCAGAGATTTACCCAGACACAGAGAAAGGGATGATATTATCCAATACGACATTACATGTTCTTTCAGTAACAAAAATCAGCTTCCATTGGTCAATGCTGCTCTCCTGCAACATGATAGCCTTCCTGAACAGACTGTGAAGTGCTGCAGGAGCTCTGAGCATTTCTTTTGGTTTGTTTGTTTTCCCTTTATTTTCTCTGTAGTCATCACTTCTAGGCTGTCTTTCTGCTTGGAGAGGCTGAGGCAGCACTAACTGGGCACAGACCCACAGATGGCTCTCCGAGAGCGTCTTGGACTGGCATATGGCAAATAAGGAGTTGCGTGCCCTTTTCTCAGTCAGCAACAAAGTGCTGCTCCCTACGGTGCTTTCTGATGGGCGATGCTTGGATAGCACAGCTCTGCTGGCCTTCTCAAAGCCAGTGTCGCTACCTTCTCTTGGACTGGATCTGCACTACAGCAAGTATCTCCTTGGCTTTGGCTGGATTGAAACACAGCTCCAACATCCAACATCTCCTGTGATAGAAAGCTACAGAGAACAACTATTCAGTGACAGCTTGGGACATACTGCTTAGACATCTGCCCTGTCCTGGGGTTCCAAAGGCAAAAATCAAACCAGCAATCAGGAACAACCCCAGCTGAGCTAAAGGAAGTCTGAATTGGCCCCATGCTGATTTTTTACCCACTGTCCTTTGCACACCTGGCCTGTCCCGTGGCGCTTTGACCCCTCTGTCTGCCACCTTCCTGCTCCACAGCCATGGTTAGCAGGAGGTGAAGGAGAGGCAGCCTCCTCCTTCTGAGCGCTCCTTCTGACGGGCAGCCCAAAGTGACCCCCTGCACCCAAACACATATGCACACACACTCCTGAAGCTATGTGAATTACACCTTTGAGGCAACCACTTCCACAGTCCCCAGTCACATCTACGTCCCAGCACACTGGGTTACTTGGGCCCGAATGGCACTTGGTTGCACTCAGTTGAGTTGAACATGGCATTGGAGAGAAGCAGTTGCATCACCAGATGTGCAGCGCTGAGAGATGGATCCATGGGAGGTGGTAGAAGTAGGGAACGAGGGATTTGCATGGGGAAGTGTGTGGAGACAGGACTAAAGATGGAGTCACGCACATATAAGATAGAATGTTTTTTAAGAAGCACAGAAGGTGATGACAAGGCCATCTTTGCTCACAACAGCATCTTGCTGTCCTCTTGGAAACCTTGCCACAATTGCCATCACGGGAGAGAGAGTGAGGGGCGCCAGAAGCAGAGCTGCTGGCATGTCCCCTTTCTGGACAGGATGGCATATGTCACTCAGGGGAGTGGGGCTGATCTCTGGCCTTTCAAGTAATGAGCCACAAATCACAGCCATAGGTTTCTCAGTATGCTCAGGTGATGCTACATAATGGAGCATCAGGTGAACATGGAAGATGTTTCAGCAGAGATGGAGGGAGAAGGAGGGGGAGACATCTTGGGGATGGGGGGAAGGAGGGAGCTGTGGCTGCAAAAAAAAGTAATTTTCTGACAGCAACACAGCAATTTATTTTGAGTCACTACGACTGACCAGCACACTCCCTTTCATCTCCAACTTATCCCCTCCTTTCTAGTACAAACGTTGGACAGCACAGGGCTTGCCTCTCTCCTTCTCTGATTCAGTGGATACTGCTGACTTGGGAGGCTAGGACAGGCCACTGTTATCAGCAGGGCCTCCATCTCAGCTCCCTTTTCCCCTGACAAGACCAGCAGCATCCCAGCTTGCCAGCAGAGAGAGCACAACGCACTGTATCTATAGCCAAGCTTTCAGCAAGAGGTGTGAGGTAGGAAGGTCTCTCTTTTTAGCATGGGGCTCCATAGTAACAGTTTCCTCTCATCCCAGTCTGGTGACAGTAAACAGGCTTTTTTTCTTTCTTATTTGCTGGCCTCTGATTTTTTGGATTTTTTTTTCTTTTTTTTTTTTTTTTTTCTATGATTCCTGGCACTCGTGGTAGTACAGCAAGAACATAATTGCCAGGCAGACCTCTGTGCAGCACCATTAATTCTCACGTATGGTTATGTACCCCACTCATCCTGTTAACAAAACTGTTCTAGAGGTGAACACTAGCAGTGCTAAAGGAAATGAATGAATGAACAGAACTGGCTCAGCCTTGTACCTTACTTAATACCCCCTCTGCTTGCTCTGGAGATGGACTGCTCTGGTTGCAGGCCAAAGAGCAGAAAGGCTGCAGAGGGGTTGTGGGAACTCCCTCAGGTTTTGATTTTTCTACTACTCAGCTAAAAGGGAAGTTTGAAAACTTCTTAAAATAGACCCAAGCACACAGGGTGGAGGGACTGGCAAAGGACTACAACTGGAGCTAGACAGCAATATTGGGAAAGGGAGAAATGAAAAAAAAAAAAAAAACCAATTTTGATACATAAAACACTATACAATTATTTTTTATGCAGGACCATAGAGCACGCTGGCCTACTCTTTCCTGATGGTATGGCATGTCAGCTGGCATGGCTTCCCAGGGGGGATACCTGCCGTGTATGTAGCACCTCTAAGCAAGCAGGAGCAATTTGTCTGAGAAAGGGTAATGTATGAGGGGAAGAAGGCAAAGGGGAGGAAAAAAAAACACCCCCAAACTTTAGGAAACCTTCACCCAGTATGCCTCCACCTTCAGCCTCAGCAAGGGGGTTCCCAGAAGAAAGCAACTCCATGGTTGCAAGCTGGCAAGGGATGGGGTGAGACCAAGGCAAGAAACCATCCTGTTGGAGAAGGAGGAGCCCCAGTGGGAATGATCTGCAGGCAGGCTGCGGCTGCTACCTCCCCATGCAGCAGAAGAAGAAAGGCCAGAAAAATGTTTAATGATTGGGAAGCTGCTGCTGCCTTGTCTGCCTGTCTCTCCATCTCCTAAGCACCTTTTTTCAGCCCAAGGGAAATTATTTCTGCTCTATTGTTGGCTGATTGGACACTTATCTAGCTGTTTCTCTCTGTTTTAGACACAGAAACTGGTTTTTATTTTGGCTTCCTCCCTCCTGGACATTTCTGTGCAGCCTATTGCTGGAGGGCACAGGCGTACACTGGTGGTCCTGCTCTCACACTCCCTCTTCACCTTGTTGCCATGACCCTAGGGTCAGACAGGCACACGTAACAGCACAGACAAGAATTACTTTCCTCAAAATATATCATAGTCCTCCTCCTAGTGAGAGGCAGCTGCCAGGTGAAGTGCAGGCTGACTCCACCTTGCTATTCAGCGCATCGAAGCAGCGTGCTGAAGACCAGCGGACTGCTCTGGGTTGCAGTGCAGTTCCTTCACTTGACTCTTTCTCTTCAATCCCACCACCTGGTTTGGTGGCAGGGGCAGGGAGGAGGTTTTGAACAGCCCAGCTCATGCAGAAGGGCACCTTCTCAAGAGGAGCCCACTCTCTGAGTCTCTGCAGTGGTTGGGCCAGAAGGTCAAAAAAGGGCAGCACACCTTGGGCTAGAAAAATTATTCCTTCTTTTGGAGCCTGAAAGGAAAAGGAGTTGCTCTGGAAAACCTGAGCCCCAGTACCTGAGCTCCTTTTAGAAAATGGACCGACTAGCTTCTGGATTTCAATCTAAGTCTCAAGAAAGAGTGCAGTACCACTAATTTGCTGTACTGCTGAAATCTTCAAAAAATCTCCAAAAGCTAAATTTTCGTTCAGCCTATTTTTTTTTTTTTAATTGCATGTCAGTGCCTGTGCCAAACATCAACAGTCAATACAGGACTTAGTTTATAACAAATGTAATGTTAATTACATGGTTATTGTTACACATTTTTTAATAAGCTCTTTATAGGCAATCAAGTAATAAAGCAAAACTGAAGCTCTTTGCAAAGCATACTGTTCCCAAGGAAGCACACAAGAAACCAGAAAAATCTCCAGAAAGGGCTCCAGACACCGGGGTGAGGTTCCTAACACTGATCCCCAGGTCTTTTCACGATACAGCCACAGTAGCTAATCTAGTAGTCTAGCAAAAGATACTGGCAAAGATAGCTACTGGCAAAGATAGCTACTGGCAAAGGACAGAATCATATATAAGGATACCCAGACTCTCTCCATCCATAATACCCCAGCCCCATGCTCACAACCAGTCTCAAACCACTAAGGAGAAGCAAAGCAGCTATCTAAAGAAGTATCTCTTTTCCTCCCCACCAAAACCTCACTGCTCATGGCAGAATTTCCAGTTCTCTCTACATTAAATCATTACACTGGAATATTTCACACCTCAGCAGGAGCAGAAGCCTTACCCACTGGGAAAGGGAAAGAATTCCTGCTCCCCCTTTTGTATCAGCCTTGGAAGAGTCTAGGATAACACACATCAAAAAGCTCTGATGGTTTTACATGCAGGAGGATGACATTATTTTAAAGGATTCCCCCTGCCCTGTAAAGCTGGACTTAAGATTAGTAAGGTACCTGGATTCGTAGCTGAAGACATTGCAGACAATGCAACTGGTACAGTGAGCTGAAATGTCCTAAAATATTTCTAAAATACTTCGTAATGCCAGCCACAATCATACCTTTAATAGTAACACACAACAGCATAAAGTGTTTACCAACACGAATTGCAATATGTTGCCTTATTCCTGCATGACAGGGTTACTATATGGAGCTTGTTCCCAACAACAAAGCTGATAAAGCCAGATGCCATCCCTGCCAGCACACATTGTGTATCTGGGGCAACTTAGGGACCTGCTGATTGAAGGAAATCCTCCTCCTCCAAAACACAGACTGGCAGCAGAAATGCTTCACGGCAGTTTTTTTCAGTCTTAACAACTGTAACAGCTTCTGCAATTTTTGTAAGGGAAGCAGATGAAAAGGGGCAGGAGATTGATTGTCTCTCACCCTCTTGCCATATTATGAAAGGAACCGCACAGTGAGGGATGCGTAGGAAGCCTCAAGGAAGGGAGATAAAGGAACAGAGGAGAGGAATATGGGCTTTAGAGATACAGCCCCCAGTCCACCTATGGGAGTCTGAAAGAAAGTATCTGAATGCTGACCTTTCTTAATGTGCCTGAGAGTTAGAAAAGTTTGGCTTTCTGTCCCAGTCTTGCAACATGAATCCACTCCCAGTCAGCAGGTGGTACTCATAACCAAACTTCTCTTTCTGGATCGAAACTGGTATCCAGCAGGGATGACACAGCTCAACAGGGACAGCACAGCAATGTCTGCTCTGGGATGCAGACTTCAGCTAACGTTAGTGGTGGGGAGGGGTCGGGGAACCCTCTTGGCCCTGGTCAGTTTAAATCTGTCCCAACAGGTCTCCCTTATGCAATACTTCTGGAGAAGCATTTTGATGGAGCCCAACTGCAAGTGCAGTCTGTAGGGCTGCCTGTCAGGAGCAAAAATGCTGCCTGGGGAAGGAGAAACATCATCTGTCTGAACCTTTCCTTATATAGGGCTTCCCCCCTCTGCTTTTTTTAAAGTATCTATTTGGTATTACCTCAAAACCAGAGCTTTCATGCTCTGCAAACACAGGCCCACAAAATGACTGAAGCAGTTCTGGAACAAGCCATCCAGAATACGATGAGAAGGGGCGGGGAAAAAATTAAAGGGAAGAAAAAAACAGCCAGCCCAGCAAACGGCATTTAAGTCTCTCTCTTCTTCTCTCATTCCCTTGTTCAGTCATTTCTGTCCTGCTTTGAGTGTGCTGTTTTTATCTTCCTCGCTCTCATATAAAAGCCCAGCTCCCCTAGCGAGTGTGCAGATGATGATTTGGCATTGTCCAGGACCATTATGCTGTCAGCTCTCAAAGAAAAAAAGGCTTGTAAAAATCCTGTAGTCAGACAAAGGCAGAGCGTGCGGCTCAGGACAGTTTGTGCTGCCGCCTGCTAATAACCTTTCTGAACAATAGCTTACATGGAAGGATCTTCCACAGAACATGAAATTCCTCTTTCACCTTCACCTTCACTTACTCCTAATTACTGTTCCACTCTCAGCTATACACTTACTACATATGCAAATCCTCTTTCAACCTCTTTTGTGTGGAAACAGAGGTGCATCTCCCTCCCACTGGTCCTGGTCTAGCCCCATCCTACACTACCCTTGCGCAATCCACCACATGCTCATGACTGCTTCCAGTTCAGCTCTAGCTACATGCAAATTCATTCACATAGGTGGTCTCCGCCACTCCCAGCAATTTGGGTCCTGCTCTGCTCTCAGGTACACAGAGCTCAGCTTAACACATGCTATTTTTCTTTCTTCACTTATTCAGGAATAGGAATTTGAAAGAAAACAAAGAAGATGCCCAAAAAAGCCATTTATGTTAAAGCTCTAAGACAGAATCAGCAGATTTTCCCAAAGCACAAGGAAATCAGCAAGTTTTCTTGAGGCAACATCTTTTTAAAGAGGGAAGAACTGCCATGTGCATCAGTGGTTTGGGTAGATAACTGCCCCCACTTTCCCCGAGTCCCAGCATCATTGGGTCCATTGCAGCCCAAGCTATAGAATCATAGAATCATAAGATGGTTTTGTTTGGAAGGGACCTTCAAGACAATCTAGTTCCAACCCCCCTGCCATGGGCAGGGACACCCTCCACTAGCCCAGGTTGCTCAAAGCCTCATCCAGCCTGGCCTTGAACACCTCCAGGGATGGGGCATCCACAGCTTCTCTGGGCAACCTGTTCCAGGGCTTCACCACCCTCACAGTAAAAACCTTCCTGCTAATATCCAATCTAAATTTACCCTCTTTCAGCTTAAAGCTGTTACCCTTTGTCCTATCGCTATACTGACTGGTTCTTCTGCTCAGCTTGTAGAGACTTGGGCCCTGACAGAAGACCTGACATGACCTATCTATCTCAGACAATTTATGAGATTATTATCTCCAGCATTCGCTCTGGTGGAGATTACCAGCTCCACAACAGCACCAACAGGAAAATGTGTATTGTGTGCCAATGCACCAACTGTCCCTGTTTACAGCACTGGACCGCTGCTGATAGCGGGTTTGGGCTAAGATGCTGGACTGTGAAACTAAGCTGAAGTGTGGTCATGTCTCAGCTATAGGGAAAGTCACTCACTCCCACTGTGTACACAGCCAGCTACCAGCATCTCTGCTTTCCTGACAGAGGAGCCTGCAACACCGTACAGCCAGTGCTGGGGATACCTTAGTTTACAGGAAAGATTGAAATGGGTAAATCTGGTAAGTGCAGGCTGCCCCCTCTTTAAGATAAGCCTAAAATGAGTGCAAGGATTTGGCATCATGTACATGGGGCTGTGAAGCTGATATATAAAAAAAAACTGCAGAGCAGAACCTGCAAAGGAGACTGGAAATGGGCTTGGAAGTGACCCTTGTCTGTGCACACCTAAGCCAAGGTCAACACATGGTAACTCCAAACACAAAAGCACGGGCAGGTTCTGATCTCTGCTATGCCTGCCTAATGCCAGATGTACCCTACCACAATTGATAGTGTTAACTCTAGACTTACATACATCTCAAAAAGGCCAGGATGTAGCCCAATGGGTTTACAGTGGGGTGAGCAGAGCAAGCTTTGGGCTTGAGGGCTTTCGGCAGTGTATTTGCTGAGCTGGGAATAGTTCCTGTTCACCATCTGTCGATTTAATGAAAGTCACGTATCTAAAGCTAGGGACAGGAAAGCTGTGTGGAATCCAAGGTTCTTCTAGTTTACTGAACAATAACAACATGTACTAGGGATGCACTAGGGATGAAATCCACCCTGAAAACTAGGGCTGCCAGGAGGACCAGCCTTGTTTAAGCTCTGAGCTCTTTTCGGAGCAGGGCTGTAGTTTGCTGTCTGTTACCAGGACGCCTATTCCGAATAATGCTGTATTTATCTTAGCTGACATTTACCAGAGCTGGTGACAGGAAGGCCCATGCCTACTGAGACAAGAACCTAATTCAGGCAACAAAATAAGCTGTATCTAAGATGCACATCAGGCACAAATGAAAAAGGCCACGAGGTGAAAACTTGGGTCTGTAGGATGTTTGGTGTTCTTTGGGTGCATTGAAGGAATGTAACTTACATGCGGAGCTCCAGTTCTAGGCGCTGCTCCAAGCCCTTTATGACTGCAAACAATTTGACCAGTCCTCAGAAACACGCCCACTGCATGAAGCGCTTACAAGGAGTGGACATGGTGTCAGACCCCTTCATAACCCACTCACTGGGGGGTGGAGTAGGGGAAGGTACAGGGCAAAAGCTCTCTGGGCTGGAGTTGGTCTCAGAGGCTAACACCAGTCTTTCGGGGATGCTCTAGTGTATGTTAGCAGCCAGGACAGATGGCCAAGATCTGCAGGCAGCCTATATAGCTCTGGACACAGCCTGATGGCAGAGAGGGGCAGGGAACCCAGTAGCTGTGGGGAACAGCAGTTGCTGTATTTGGCTTGTCCCCAATACAACTTCCTCTGTCCTGTTCCTGCCAGCCTCAAAGTTAAAGTCCACTCACCATGCACACCTATTGTGACCTGCTTTAGTGAAACACCACCCATCACTTTTTGAGCGCTCACACATGCCTGTGTCAAGGTCGCTGTATATGCAGCTTCTGGCTTAGATACTCTCTTTATTAATGTTTTTCTTTTTCTCTCTCTTTTTCCACTCTCTTCTTGTGCTAAGGGATCATGAGCAGAATGAAATTCTGACATACTTTCCAGCCCAAGCCAGCCAGTGGTTTTACCCTCCCTAGATAAATCATCCCACACTTCTTTGGAAAACATGAATGCATTTCCCTGCGGTCCACAACATCTGAAGTATCCTGTCATTATTATTAAGTGAAGGAGAGCCTTCAAAGGGTGTGGAGGTGTCCCCAGGTACTCCAGTGCATAGTGTTAGGAGCAGGGCCTAGATCAGCCCAATGTTTTGCTCACTGTTAACACCAGACATTCAGGTCTCTCTAATTTCCCGCACAGCAGAGCCCACTTGAAATAGTTCATGGTCTTACCCAGCAGTGCAAGAAATGGTCTCTTTATGGAGTATGAAATCAATTTTCCCCAAGCCTTCGTCTGGACTGTGCTTTATGACATGAGAAGATGCAGTAAGTGAATAAAGCACTACATTCTTGCTGGCTGATGGACAGATGATCCCAGCAGACTGTATCTATATCTCCCCCTTCCCATTGCTGTATATTTGCTGGGCTGTCAGTCTTAAAGCTGAAATGACTTGGGAAGCTAGACTTTCCTGAGATTTTTCCCTTGCTCATCCCAGAGAAGGAACGGGAAGCTAACATAGCAGTGAGGGCAAGGAGAGGGAGAGATATCAGTTTTGGCACCTGTGAAGCTTAGATAAGAGGAAAAGTGATGAGTGAGGAGCTTGGACTCAGCTGAACTGCAAATGCAGCACTGCAGCCAACGCAGAGTGGATGCAAGAGAGCATGTACTGACTTCACAGCAACACCAGACAGCAGGAGCGGGAAAGTGCTTACTGAATTAATTCTCTTGACATCCAGGAAGATACAGAAAGGGAAAGTGAGGCGAGCAGGGACTAAGGTCACTTGCTAGGGCCACAGAGAACCAAGAATAAGACCATACTAAAGCTGTTCCCTGAGTTCCCTGCCCCTAAGCAGAACATCAAGGTTTCTTCATGCAGGAGGGAAACAACCGTGTAAAAGACAGAAAACCCATGAGTTATTCACTTAGTGGAGCTATGGCAAGCAGTTCTGAAAACAGCTGCATTTTCTCCCCTTCACTCAAAACAGAAGTTAAAACAAAGATGCGCCTTTTTTTTTTTTAAACAGGGAGGATAATCTGCTCCAAGAAAGAGGGAGCTCATCTGTATGTACAGAGCACCCCCCTCTTTCAGAGAAAGTCTAAGGAGGGCAATGCATTCCCTTCTGATTTAAAGATAACCTTCCGCTTGTGGTCATGTTCCCAGCTGGCATCACCCTGCTTGCTTTGAAGGCAGCCAAAGCAATTCACACCAGTTGGGAATCTCACCTACTGTATTAATGGGTTTCCCTGGAGATGCTGCTTGGTAAGAGGTCCCCTGGCCCAGCTGCTCTGCCCTGCCCGGCATGGGATCCCAACAGCCCAGAAATTCCCTCTGTGCTGATGAATGAGCTGAGGCTCCTGCTCTGCCCGAGCATCCTGGCTAATTCTACAGATTGCTTTAGGTTCACATTCACTCACTGTACCCCTCAGCCACCAGCTGAAATGTGCAGCTTCTGTCTCCTAGTCTTTCAGCTGACTGGTTGGTCTGCCTGCCTGTGCTCGTGCTTCCCAGCCACCTCTCTCCTGCATCTAACATTGCTTGCTGCCCAGACAGTGCAGCAGCACAGACAGACAGGCTCTCACTCTTTACCTCCAGCCCCAACTTCTCTCAGTTTCTTTCACCACTGGGGTTTCCTGTGCTGAACTGAGAGATCCCGCTGATGGGAAGAAATTGGTTTGCCAGGCCGTCTTGCTAGACAGGGAATGAATGCTTCTTTCCTCTTGCCCCAAGACACAAAAATAACCTGTTTTCTAACAGCATCATATATGGGTTCAAACAGTCAGTACTTCCCCAACAGAAATGCAAGAAAGGAGGACGAATGCAAGAGGAAAGAAAATAAACTAGGGGTATGGAAGGCTTCTGCTAAAGCAAAGCCCCCAGTCTAGCATTTCAGTAGTGCAATCTCAAAGGCCATTAAAATCAGGCTACAGTGAAGTAGCAGTAGGGGAAAGGGTATAAAACTCCCACTCTTTCTGGAAATAAGAGACAATATTTGGCCAAAGTTCAGGGAAAGAAGGGCAGGGGGGAGGTGGAAGGTGAGGGAGAGAACAAGAGATTTTGCATGTGAATAAACTCCAGGCAATCTGTCTTTTTTTCTTTTTTTTTTTTTTTTCCAGCTTAACCTTCAGTCTGCAGGCCCACTGTCCAGGATGTAGATGGTCCAATATGAGCGTTGTGTGGAGCACAGGCAGCAGGGTCAGATCGGTCCCTTGTGTGACTCTGTCAATTTGAGCAGGAACTGATGAGACACCTTGACTTCAGTGCAGCTGTGTCGTGGTGAACTTATAAGTGCACATGTGAAGGTTGCAACTAGTCTGTTTTCCCATAGGAGAGGGCACATGGGAGTGAGATTTTTTTTCCTCTCTTCTTGCTTCTCCAAGAATATCCTTGAAATAGATGGAGATTTTTTGTAATAAAAAGAGGATAACTGGGCTTGCCATAAATCTCTGTGATGCATTTTCAACAATCCCAGCACCCTGGGTGGCTCAGCTTGGGGGGCACTTTCTAAATAGTAGCAATGGTTTATACTGTTGGTGAAATAATATTTGGAGCACCATACAGCAAAGGTAAAACTAGGGCACCACACAAAATAATTGTTCCAGTTTCAAACCATCGCCACTTATGGCCTGATGGCTCAGCTATTGAGGAGAGGCCAGGAATTACCTCCATAGTTACTGAAGATGATGGGGGCAGATGGGAATTGCACTGGCAGCAGCACAAATCCATCTGTGGCCTGGCCAAAAGGCAGACAGTTGGTTTCATACCTGTTTCCTCCTACAGCTGAGAACAACTGGCTGCCAGGCCAGTTCCAGGTTCAAGCCCCAGGATGGGAAATCAGCAGACATTAATCTGACACCTGTTGATGTGATGGGATCATGAATGCCTTCCCATATTTGCATTACCTACAATCAAACTGTGAGTTGCAATCAACAGATCGCTAATGTATTTATCTGACAAACTGGAAATCCACTGGAAAGGACAGAGCAGAATGAATATGGAGGAGGGAGGGCAAGAAAGACAGTCCAGAAAAGAGCAGGAGAATGACTAGATATCTAGGATACCCGAGCTACAACGAAAGACAAAACCAGTAGGACCAGCTTAGCTTAAAAAAGACTACAGGACACAATAAAAGTGATGAAATAATGGGCAAGGCTCCCACAAAATAAAGTAACAGATGATTGCATCTGATTCACCAGAGGCAGGACAAGAAGTCTCAAACTGCAACATGGAAGATTCAGTTAGATCTCTGGAAGAACAGTGAGGATAATGAAGCACAAGCACAAAGTGTCTTGGGAGGGTGTGGAGTCTTTCAAAACAAGCTAAAGAAACAGTAATGAGGAATGACTGGGGAAGAGCTGACCCTGCCATTGTGCAGGGATATGGACTACCTAGTTTGTGAGATCCCTTCCAGATCTTTGTTCCATTCATCCACTCTAAGACGAGCATTGTGCACCCACAATGTATTGACGACAGCAGAGTCTAGCCAGCAGCCAGCATTTCACTGAAGGTGAGGGCACAACAGGGAGGAGGAAAGGAGGGAAACAGCATACAAGACTTATTACAATTAAAATTGGCATGACACATCAATGCACTCGATCAATCTAACTCATACGTGAAGGATTTCCTCATTACCATATTGGCTGCAGCGTAGCATGCATTCACGCTAAGCAGCTCTGAACCCGCACCAGTGCTTTCCTCACCCGTGGCTCCTCAACCCCAGCCTAGCCAGGGAGGTGGACTGGTGCCATGATGGAGTGCTATGGGACTGCCTCCAGCATCAGCTGCATGAAGTCACAGGACACCACCCCAGCTAGCCAGAGACTTTGCAAATACATGGAAGCCCTCCTTCCCAGATGGCACACCATTAGAGTTCATTGTCACTTGGGCTGTGCACGACACCTCCAGCTAAAAGGGGAACAGGATCTTACCAAGGAAAAGGGCCAGGATGGGCTCTCCCACTTTGTCCAGTAGCTTACTCCTAGATTGGCAGCTGCCACAGCTCAAAGTCTTCTTTCTCTTAGATCCCAGCCAAGCAAACATACCCATTTTCACTTCTGTTATGACCTGAACTTGATGATGAACTCTCTGATGTGTTGTGCATGAAAATAGGGGTGACTTTTAAAGGAAAAACCCTCCACTCTTGAAGAAGAGGGTGCTGTTTGAGAGCAGCGCCTTTTTTCAGAGATGGCTGAAGGCTTCTGACTCCTCAACATGGCACTAAAAGTGAAACTGCTGTCTCTGAGGTGAAAAACTTTGCATTTTCTGATCACCTGCAAACAAAAGTCACTGCAGTACAAGTCCTTTCTTGTAAAAGCAAAGGGGTTTTAACTGCAATGTGATGGCCAAGCTCCCAGATAAGGGTACAGTTACTTTCTGTTTCCGTTAAATTTACCTCAGCAGTTTAAGATGGGGCACGGCACACATCACTGAAGACAAATGGCTGCTGTGTCAAGCCATGGAGACAGGAAAAGCAAGCTCTGCACAAACAGCTTCTTTAGTGCCCTGCCACAGAGTCAGCCAGACACCAGGGCCTAGATTGGAAATTATGAGTCAGATCCTCAAATGGAGCAAAATGACTGTGCTCCAAGTCAGCACTGATTTATATCAGCCAAAATCTGGCCTGCTGATCTCAAACTGGATCAAATTATTGGAGTTTCTGGACTCTAACACCCGCTCTGATCCGTGTATGTGAATGAGAAACGGCATGCTCACAAATATGTCAACTCATGGATACACACAGATTGCAGGGACATCTGGCAGATGGAAACTTTAGGGGATGTAGAACTTGTGGCAATGGGAAGACATCCATTATCTGTTTAAAAGGTTAGATATTGTAGGAGGAAAAGTACTTGCAATGAGCCTGTTGAACAGAGGACTCCATGGCGAGGGTGCAAAAAGCTCACCATTAGCCAGTTTCTGTTAATCAGTTTTGATATAATTCTGCCTGAGTGTGCCCAATTCTTGCCACAGCAGCTTGAGCCATAAATAACATGAGCTGGTGCCATGAAAGCTGCTCTAAAGATTCCACTAACACTACTCCCCTCCTGCCCTGCAGCCCCCCCTGGCTCCCTACACCAGCTCTGCCCCTCAGCCTTAATCCATCACTCCCTACATACCCATCACACCGAGGCGTTAGATGCTCTGCTTGCAGCTACCACATCTACACCAAACCAAGAACCCATTTGCGGAGCCACAGATGGAGAGGCTGCATCCGATTCCAGTGGCCTAAACTTTCCCAAGGGATTTTTCACTTGCACAGTTATCACCCTTCCAGTTGACCTGGCTGCCCGCTTAGTCCTCAGTGCTTATATGCAGTTGGTGTGTATAAGCGAGCAGCTGCTGAAAGGGAAGGAGTTAAGAATCATTTAAATCATTAGGTTTTCATCAGATCTCGTTCTGCTGCTGGAGTGCCTTGGAAGCATCTGTTAATAAAGGGGGGTGGGGAGAGCGGGGGGATAAAACCCCTCTCCCTCATGTTGAGATATCTTTTTCTATCCAGCTGCACCCAGAATGAAAGAGCTATCAAAGAAAGCTCCCCCATTAGCCATCAATTCAGAGCAGCTTCAATCAGTCAGTTCTGCTGGAGCCTGCGGGAATATCTCCCCAGCAGCCTCCTACATGCCGCACTTGAGTGCTCAGAAAGAGCCACATTAAACCTGCCTGCCATCAATCCGGGGGCCTCTTTCTCTGTAACTTAATGAGGTGAGCCGCCTGGCATCATTGACAGGGAGCTGAGGAGTTAAAATGAAAGCGAGAGAGTGCAAGCCACCCTGGCTGAAAAGGTGTGCAGGCACAGGGGAAGCAGCTAAGCCACCAGCCCTCCTTTAAGGGCCTCTCTGTGGGACTGGGGGCTGTTTCTGAGCTGCAGCAAATACAGGGGAGGTTGAGAGGGATGGTGGCAGCAGCTACCCGGGGCAAGACGCCAGCCTCTCCCCTTACCAGGTTGACAATCCCTGTTGGCATGGCCCGTCCTTCCTACCCCTGTCGGGACAGTACAGGTAGGAAGAGCTGCTGTTCTCCCACATCTCCATGATGTGACCTCTCAAGCTCATCCCTTTTGCTACAGACATGTGGCACATCTGGTGATCAAGCCTGGCATGGAGAGGCCATTCCTGTTATCTGCTGCACTAATGAGGGGGCAGGTGGCTGTCTCTTCACATATGCTGCTTCCCCAGCCGGCACAAATCCTCCCTGTCTGTCATGCAGCTGGAGGATGGCTGAACCATACAAAACCTAACAGAGAAACTGTGTCTTTCACAGGCATTTTTAAAGACCAGAAAAATACATGGCTTGAGATGCAGGGCTTCTCTCAGGCTTTGCCTCCAACCAGATTGGCAGGGACAAAACTAAAGCAACTTCCAAATACATCCAATATCCAACTATAATTTGATCTAGGTCCAATTTATGGATTGGATGTGCCTATCATCCATCCTGGTGACTCCTAAGGCATCCTTCTTGATCAGGTGTTCCTGGCAATAGCCAGCTCCTCAGGAGCAACTTCATGGCTGAGTTAGTTTTTTCTTCTCTTTCTTGCCACCTACTAGATAATTTTATTTCCTCTTCCTTTTCTGGGGAGGAGTTGCTATTGCTCAAGGGAGCTTTTCCAAGAGAAGAGTACCTCCCCTTTTGAATGCTACCTCAAAATTGCTTTTGCCCTGTGCCAGAGTCTATACTACCAAGTGGGAGGAGTGTTCTGATGTGAAGATGGTAGTTACAGATTGAGTACTGACCAACAAGGTTGCCCAGACCTGCTTTGTGTCTAGTAGGTTTTGTGAGTAGGTCTGTTGCTTCAAAAACCCAGAAAAGAACATGAATTATCAGGAAGTCACAAAGGAACATTTGATGCAGTGTATCTTCCTCGCTTGGATCACAAGGCTTTCACCTTCAAGATAAGTTGTTCAAGGCAAGAAGCACTTTATGGCCACCTCTACAAGCATAGCAGAATATTTTCCTTGATGCTTTTGTGATCTGAGTGCTCAAGAGGAGGTAGCAGTTCAGCATGACCACCAGGTGAGGGCCTGCCTTGATGGCTGGTAGTCGGATGCCTCAAAGGATGGTGAGATAGGATGTATAGTGAGTATGCCCCTCCTGTCACAAACACTTCCATCACCTCTGTGCTTGGCTGGAAGTAGCAGCCCTTCTTCAATCTGCTTCTTTCCTCCAGGCAGAGAAACATCTTGGTGAAGCTGTCAGAGATTGCCTCAGTGGGGAAGGGTATGCTGAACTGAGCCATGTCAATGTGTTACTGGGAAAGAGGCACATTGTGTCTCACATGTCACAATGCTCTGGGCTTGTGCATGCACAGAAAAGAGCAAAAGAGAGGGGATGATACTGACCCTGCAATCTGTCCAGCAAACATGAATGGAGCCACCCTCTCCTGCTTGGTCCTTGACACTGCTGAAAGAGTTCTTTGATCATTAATATCAAAGGATACCAACATGTGAAGGAGCACCAGCATGGAGCCTTGACCTCTATCCAAACCTAGAAACGGGTTGCCCATCAAGATGACACCTTGGCCATGCCCATGTTCCAGGCCTGATCGTGCAGGGGTACGGGCTGTGGAGGAGGTTAAGCACTGCTGTACATAGCTCTTTACTCACCTTTCTCCAGGCACTTGCTCTGAAAGGTCACAGTGGGAATAGGGCAATATTTAATAAAGGAGCAGGCTGACAGCTGACAAAACCAAAGCCTTCAGCTCAGGCACTGACAAGGAGCTCTGCTCTTTCATCTCACAACTTCTGCAGGTGGGGCAGGAACACAGTTTAGCTTTGCCCTCCCTAACCAAGAGTGAGGAAATCAGCAGGACTGCTTCATGCACTGGCTGGAGGATGCACCTGAATACGTGTCCTTTCCCCATCCAGAAAGGAAGGTCACTCCACAAACATGCATGCAAGGCCCTTTCTAGAAGGCACTATTAGTAGCAGTAGTCCTAAACAAGACAATAGGACTAGCGCATAAGCAGTTTGGCAGGCCAGAGGGTGACTTACTGTGGATGCAGCAACATGAGAGTGCTTAAGGTACCTGTGCAGAATCCACTCTGTTCTGTGGCTGGTTCCTGCCTTGGCAAAGTGCCCTGAAACTCTCCTTAAGTCTCTGCTCGGGGGAACTCCTCCCCAGTACCACATTTTGGGGAGAACAGACTAGGTATGCCTCTATAAAAGTGCTGGCCAGGAGCCTCAGACACTGTCCCTGCCTCATCGAGACCTTCCCTTGACTTCATGTCCCACCTCCCCTCTTACATGGCCTGCTCAGGGACTGCAAGGGGTATGTTAATCCTATTCACACTGCCACTCTTGCCCTGTGTCCACTGGATCCCTAGAGGTGGCAGACTGAAAGGAGGAAAAAAAATTAAAACAGGAACAATTTGCAGGGAGGGCCCAGTACAAAAGTGCAGACATATTTGTTTGTAAATGGTATGTTCTACAGAAGACGTTTCCTCTCCTCCCTGGTGGCAGCTTTACCTCGCTGCTTGCAAAAGGGGCTTTATCACTCAAAATGCATCAGATGAATAAGAAGAAAAGGTTAAAAAGCATTTTCACCACTGCCAAAGTCCACAGAGGAAAAATAAATGTAACACAATTTCCCCCCTCTCCTAAACATCTTTCACTGTCCATGGGATCTTCAAGGTCTTGTAGTTATGAAAATAATTATATTACTGCTACGACCAACAATGCCTTGCCGGTGTGTTTAACTTGGCATGGATGTGGATGTCTGGCAGGGGAATATCTCCATGCTCACACATTCATTTACATGCAACAGTCTGTTTTGTGTGCAGTTCAAGTGCCTATTTGTGCACAGGCCTTGCAGTGTGTATAGCTTCCTGTTTAGGATATATAATATGACTCTTTCAAATGCGCAATAACAGACATCTTATGCTAGTGTCAGGCTGGATAGATACACTCACTGATTTCTGTATCATTCGTATCACTTAGCTTGCATTCAAATGGTTCTATTAGGGGTATTAGGCCTGGCCTACCACTTATTTGGGTCTGATTAGGATTAGGAAACTGTGATCAGACAGCTCTCACTCCAGACCTAATGTCTGAAGACACTATCCCTTCCCCATGCTTACTCTTACCTCTTAGCTGGAGATTATTGCTCCCACTGATCGTGCCAGCACCGCTTACTTCACTTAAGGCAAAAAGCCAACAGAAACCTCAGCTGACTTTACACTCAAGCAGATAAGAGAAGTTTGATACTACTCTTCTCTGCCTATACAGAGTTGCAATCTTCAGCAGGGAGACGGTTAAAAAAGAAAAAGAAAAAAAAAGACAGATGAAAGAGAGGGCAGTACTCTTGGACCTGACGTTTATAAAGTTAATGTCTGGAACATATATCTGTGTGTACTGGGATAGTCTATTCCTGCTCCTGTTCAGCTGCTCTAGTGCAATGTACATTAGGTGGTGTTGCACTGCTTTAACTACACTCATGCAGTTAAAGTGACGCAACTTTATGTGTTCGTAAGGCCTCAACTAATGAGGGCATTAACAACAGCTGTAAAGACTGGGTCCATACTGCTTTATCTCCCCATAGCAACTTTAATCCCACAATCTCAAAGCACAAGACAAATGCAACAAATAAACCTTCCCAACATGCACCGGTGCACGTGAGGTATTAGAGCTGGTTTAATTTTCACAGCAAAGATTTTACATGAATAATGAATCCTTTTATTATGCTCATGAATTATCTGTGAGCGGGTGTCCTGGTTTCGGTGGTTAAATCATGACAGCAGGCTGTGAGCTTTATGAACATGTCTGCTGCTCAAATTTTTTTTAATGAACAGTTAATGTTAACAAATGTCACCATACTGGATTACACCAAAACTCTTTGCCCCAGCAATCTGAGGTTTGCAACTGGTGACCTGGGTCACAAGACAGCATTTAGACTCCCTGCTGGAAGAAGGGGAACCTCATTAATGAAGATGATTATGAATGGACCAGATTTGTTCACACTTTGCACCCTGGCTTCCAGTCTCATTTGGATAGGTGAACAAAGAGCAATCACACACCAGCCTTAATGTGAGCAAAACCTTATATACCATAAGTGCTGAGAACAGGGAATAAAAAAGGTCACGAAGAGAAGCAATTAGTTGTTTGAGACACTCTCGACTGTCTTTGGACACCAATTTAACTGCTATTCCTAATCTTTAGTATCTTTAGTTGTGTTTTATACAGGGAACATGAATAAATTTCCAGGGTCACCTGTTCAGACAAACTATTTAACTCCCCATCTACTCTATATCATGTCTCCACCAAAAGGGTGATGGGCCTCAGTTTGCAAAACGGAGCTAGAAATCACAGTTGAATGAGCTCTCTAAGGGGATTTCTTGCTTGAGATGATGAAGAAATAGCTTGAGGTTGGTCTATTTCCTTCCAGTCAGGCACTTCCTTCCCCTGTTGAATCTGAAATCACGAAGCATCTAGGCATGTAAAAAGGAGTGATCACTGTAAGAGAAACTAGTCCCTAAGCTTTCAAATCTCCTAGAAAATTTGTGCTTGAAATCAACACCTGTGTCTGAGTCAGTTCTCATGTCCACATCTGCTCACCATATCTGATTTAGGGATTAAATATATTAATCTACTGAAACCCAGGAAGAGAAAAAACAACAGTACCATTCTCAACTGCAATGCAATGCTGAGCTCAGAAATAACAAGACCAGCTCCCCTGAAAGCTGGATTTTACCTTGGACAAACAATAGCTGCATAGCCTCAGATGTGCTCAGTGAAAAGGAGGAAGAGGGCCAGAACAGAGCTAATTAGAACTATCTCAGTAAGAGTGGGCTGGAGCCATTTTATTTAAATCTAGGTCCTTATCTATCTTTATGTACTTAGCCATGCCTTCTCACAGTTCATCTATTGTTAAACCCGTCCACCCCCCTCCTGCTCCACTGCAATTAGAACCAAGCACTTCCTTTGAATTAGCACATCAACACTCCCCTGTCCCAACTAGAAATAGTTTTGCCTCAGGGCACTGAAGAATATTCATTGGCAGCAGCACTCTCTGCCGTAGGCATTACCTTGCTATTTCATCCTCATCACACAGCTCTATTCAGTTTTCCCAGGGCAGTAAGCAGGCGCAATGGAAACCAGAGCTATCCCTTACCAGGGAAGCCCTGCTTTCCAAATCCTTGGGGGTAGGCTCCGCACGCAAAGTTAGCCTTACATGTAGATAGAAAACAAGACACACTATGTCACTTGCCTTTTTTCTTTGATCCCTGGTGTCCAGTTTTTAATCTTTGCTCACACTGAGAATACAAATTGTCATGCCAAAGGCTCATTCATGTAAACAGTCTGCACTGCGCATTTCTTGAAACTCCAGTTTCTCTGGGGTCTCCACCAAGAACTGTGGGGCTGTGCTGAACCTGGGCACTCCTCCACTACATCGGACTGCTGGTAGGAACCAGTGGATGTAAAACTCCCAGGGCAGAATTTCCACCGTAAGAACCTGCTGCTGGCATGCACTAATGCAACTTCAGCCTGTATCTTGCCTTCAGTTTCTTAATTTTTAGCTCACAGTGGATAAAGTAATGTTGATTTTAATGGAAATCCATCAAAACAAATGGAAGTGAAAACAATCATTCAAACTCCTCCTCCCACACCACAACACCAAGGACAGAAGCAAATACTAAAAATCTCACTGGGTGAAGTACAGCTTATATTCACATCATTCACATGCTACCATTCTGTCTGTTCTTCTGCCTGTAAGTTATCTGACAGTGTGGACTACCAGTGGTGAGTGTTTTATCACAGACCAGACTTAGATGTGGAAACCAAAAGATAGATTTCTTTAATACTTAACACGGGAGTACCTCCTTAGTTTAAAGGAAGTGTCCTTTACCATAGTTTTTAATCCAAATGCATACCCTCAGCCTTGCCACCTCATCTGTCCTTGGATGACCTCAAAATTGCTTTTTCCCAAATCAAGCTCTGATTAAACTTCCAGGTCTCCAAGCTTTCATCCTCACTAAATAAGCACATTCTCAAATGGAACAAGAGCACGAGCAATTTCCCTTGAACACCGAGATTAAGCACATGGAAAATTAATCTCTTCTGTTCTTCAGTAAATTAATCACAGGATCTTTTATTTTCCACTCTCACCGTTTACTTTGTAAGAAATAACTCAAACCCCTTGCATTCGTCAGCCAGGCAAGGCTATCAGGAACCCAGTTTGAGTCAGTACATAGTTATGCCAATGGCAGGATACTGTAATTCCAGCGTCAGGACTCCTGTTGAGCGAGTCCCGTAACTAATTCAAAAATGAAAATGTACCCACTCCTCTGCTTCCTACACCCTGCAGTCTCTAAGCAATTACTTATGTGTCAGCATCATTGTAAATCTGTGCTTTAGTATACTGTGAAAAGCAATTGAAGTTACAGCAACTTAAACATAGAAACACTTATGAATACCTGCACTTACAGCGAAGGGATTGTGTCTGCTTTGTTCAAGTGACGAGATCATTTGCAGAGCTTTCTAGTAAATGTGAACCTAACTGACAGGTCACTTAAGCTTTCAATTCATCCCAGCAGACTACTGATGTGTCTCAACTGTTCCTTGGAACATCACTGTCCTATGCCTAGCAAAAAGGCAGTAGCTAACATTTTATTCTTGCCTTTGTAATGCTGGTTGTTTAGACATGGAGATGAGGGGCCGTCTCCCTAAAACTCCTGTCTGCTGAAGGAAGACTTCCTCTCACATGAATTACGCTGGACTTTGGTGAAGACCTGAGATGAACCTTTTTTTGGTTCTAGTTCCCCCTCCTAACTAATGTGCAACAGCAAGCTCACACTTTGAAACAACTCAGAGCACCAGGTAAACTCTTCTTTGGGCACATGAATAAATATTTTCAGTGTCTTATTGACCCATCTCAAATGCCTGTGTGGGTTCTTCTCCTGTTGTGCACGGACACACTCACTATCTATAACAAAATTTGTTTCACAATAAAGTAAGGAGATGCTTTTATAATGTTTTGCAGATGAGGAATGCAGGCAGAAAAAGATGAAAAACTATATTCTCACCAGTTACCAGGACAGCTGATGCAGACTTGAGGGTATGCTGGACATCCACGTTCAGGAAAGCCATCAGCAAACCAGAACTCCTGTCTTCCAGGACTGTCACGCCTGGCTCCCTCCACAGTCAACGGGGAATGCCGCTGCCACAGCACACACAAAGGCAGAGTGTGCCGCATGTACGGTGATTTAACAACACACAGACAGAGGAATGGAGCAAGGGAGCTCACTTTTTTAAGTGACTCATATTTCCTAAAACAGGTAGAACTCTCCTCATGATGTGGAACACTGTGCAACCTTCCCAGGTTAGTTCAATGCTTTCCAAAGTGCTTTATTTTATTATAATATGTGACAGTGTACTGCTTTGAAAAGCCTTACACACTCTGGGAAAGAATTACTTAGAAGCTGTAGGAACATACTTATCACCAATGTATTTGGCCCTTTCCCTTGATAGTAACCAGTCACTTCATACCCCATCACAATAAGTGCAACTGGAATTATCTGGTGAAGATACCATGCGGTCAGGACGCTTGGAGCAATGGGTTAAAGACTCAAAAGGATCTGTCTGAAATGTAAACTTGTAATAGCTGCAGTACAGTGCAGTGATGTAAAATCAATGCAGATGCAAGCTTTATCACAAAGGTAATGGGGAGGCAAAGACATAAATAAGGAAAACTACGAGTGAAGAAAGGGCTGGTAATAGAGGGAAGTGCTAAGCAAACACAAGGTGCTGTCATTTAGGATAAATAATGCTTAGCTCTTGCACAAAGCTTTTCAGACATGCAGCCCAAAGCACTCTAAAGATGAACTCATACAATTTAGTGGTTGAGGAAACTGAGGCACAAAGAAGGGGTGCTGTTTTACATGGGATCACATATGCCATGCCAGATGCAAAAGCAGACTTCAGGTTTCTCAGCTTCCTATTTGAAGCCCTATTATGCTATGCTAAAATGATTTGTTCTGCCATTTCTGCAGTCTTTCTCCAGATACACTTTGTTGGCTCACAATAAATCCAGATTGCTGCTAAGGTGTGGGTTTCCTTAGTCAGGAGGGCTATGCCTGTATTGATGTTCTCCTCTTCCACACCCCACTTTCTCTTTCTTTTCAACATTTACACAGGTACAACAGGGTTTATTACCTAGTTCAATACCAGGTACCTTTGCGTAAGGCACACGTCACAGCTGAATGCACACTGGAAGGGCTTAGACAGGTATTCTAAAGAAGTAACATATAGAAGTAAAACACAATGTCTACTTCTGTCCTTTCACATTTTTAAAGCCATTTGGTTCCCAGAATTACTACAGCTTGTCAGACAGGAAGGCTGCACACAGATCTCCATTGCCCTTGTTGTCCTCCTCCTACAGCCAGACAAAATACTCCAGATGAGGGGTACTCCTGAAAAACGTGCTTTTCATAGCTGAGATACTATTCAAATGATCTTTTTCCACGAGGAGAAATATTTCGGTAGAATACCTGTTACAAGTTCAAATGTATTTTTAAAAATACTCATTAAAAAAAAATTGAAACATCTCGGTTTTGTATTTCTCTCTTGCCCTTTGTCCATTTCTCCATCCTATTTGATGCTGAGTACATATATATCTATTCTTTTCACCTTTGCTTTTCCCTATGGGTCACTTTTTCTGTTCTAGCTTTCTAGCCTAAACTTCTGAAGTTGTATAATAAATTGACAGTTACCAGGTCATTCAAAAATGGAGATGTTCCCAAAAATTAGAAACTGGGAAGTGTAAATATCCACACACACACACACAGAGTGCATATGGCATTATCATTTTACCACATTCAGTGATGATAAACAAAAAAAAAAAGGTATAGGAAAATAAATTCCTGAAAGCCCCTTTTTAAGGTACTATAAAATCAAAGAATCTGCTCCATTTTTAATTTTGCAAACCAGAAATAGCTTCCAATAAAAGAAATTAATCCTCTTTAAAAAAAAATATATCACCTCTACTGTTTCTCTTAACCTAAAATAAACATAAGCACCACTTGTCTGCCATCATTCATTGTTTCTGTTTTCAGCTTGCTGGCAGCCTGCTACAAGTTCCTCTTGGGATTTTGCTTCTCTCTCAAAGCTAGCTAAGTGTTACTCTCCTGCTTCCTTGATATCTAATCCATTATTTCTGGATTGAAGATTTTATGCTTTTCCCTCAACACCTGTCAAAGGCATTTCCTTCTCCAAAGCCACCATCCTCTCTTCTCCAATTAATCACTTTATCTAGTCAATCAATAAATAAACACTAATCACTTTCCTGGGGAGGCAGTGGTAGAAGTCCAACTGGTGACAAAAGAGTAATCTATTTGAACATGAAATTCCATATCAACTGTTAAAACCCCCATTTGCCTGGACTCTCTAGGGTTCAGAGGCCTGCTTAAATAAAAATCAGTTTTTCGGGGATGGTACTGACACTTGCCAAAGTTTATAGCCCACTCACGGCTTTAGAAAGTTATTGTTAGTATGTGAAAGGAAAGTGACAATTTAAAAGAAACGCTCTGCTCCAAAGACCCAAAGGGTCTTTCTAATGCTGTGCTATCTTTCCAACTGCTTGTTGTGCCATGGTTAGGTTTTTATTGATGACTCAATTATCTAATCCTCACACAGTGACTCTGCTAAAACTGAGAATACTTTTAAATCATCAATTTCTTCCATGGTACTTGGGACAGGCCCCTATAGGACACTCCTAAACAGTCTGGAGACTTGTACAGATAGACTTATAGGTCTGTTCAAAATGCTCTTGCTGGAATATCTGTAGCCATGCAGTAGGAAAAACATTCTCAGACGTGAATACTGGCAGGCTTCTCCTATCCAAGTTGTTGAGCATTCTTCATCACTATGCAGTTACTGAATACTGGCAGGCTTCTCCTATCCAAGTGGTTGAGCATTCTTCATCACTATGCAGTTATAGAAAACTACTTGTAGGATTTTAAATCTCAGTTCTACAAATATTACTCTAAATCAGGGCATATGTCTCAGCTATTTCCTCCCATTTTATGTGAACGGTAGTAAGATTATCTGTGGGGTCCACAAATAATTTATCAATTTTCTTACCACTCAGACATTTCCCTCAAAGTCAGAAGAAGGTCTGGGAGACAGGGAATATAGACATCCGACAGCTGCTCTCTGGGTTGTTGGTATGGTAACATGCATCTCTCCTTGATCTACTTCTGACTTTCAAGATCATTTGTCTAACATGTGACAAGCCTATCCTAAATCCCAAATTTTAATAAGCTTGGAGTCTTCAAAATACACTCATTCCCAAATTTGCCAATACCCCTTAAAGATTACAAATTAGGTAACAGCTATGTATTAAGTATATCCTTGAAATTGCATTGTCATACAGTGGAAAAAAATTACAAAATAAGACCCAAGATTTGAACCTGCTTAAACCAACACAGCTTATGTATTAAATGTGCCTGTGTACAACCAGGCCTATTCAGAATCATTTGCTTTGGTGCCTTCATTTTTTGTCCTGCCAGACTGCCCCAGGGCTTAAACTGCTTGCATAAACTCCAGCTATGCTCCCTCCCATGAGGTCCACGGCACTCCCCAAACCCAGGAACAACTGTAAGCACAAGCTACCGGGAGATCAGTCACACACTTCAAGCACCTCAAGCTCCAAAGGACTGCAATAAGCATCCCCTCATTTATTTTCAAGTTGTTCATCTTGCTTCCAAGGCAGCTGCATTTAGATATGGAAAATTTACAGAATAGGTGTGGTTTTTAAAAGAGCAGAGTTTCCAGTTTCTCCTTGCTCCATACCAGCTGTGCTAGTTAACAGGAGCACGGTCCTGTCTGAGGGACTCAGTGGGCTGTAGATAGATGCAAGAGCAGAGTCCTCGCTTGCAGAGGCGCTGACAGGGGAGGAGGCTTGTTGGACAGACACTCCAAATTTGGATAGAGTTGGAAACAGAACCAGAAATAATGACTCCCTTTCTCATGAGTTAACAGCCAGAAAGCACACTATTGTAAACCACTCTGAGATCCTTGGATGACAAATAAATGGGTAGGCACAAAATATCAGCAGTAAGCCCTGACAGTAGCAATTTCTATCCAGTGACATTATAGAAACCCAGTCAAACGATTAGCTCTGCCTTCTAGTGGTGACC
>NW_010105095.1:29303-38968 GCF_000699245.1 Pterocles gutturalis | reverse complement strand
ATTCAGAAGGAAATCTGTAGACATTTTCACAAGTCAGTACACACTACAGTTTCAAAGAAGTGTTCCCTCTTACAGGTTACTGTGAAACAGGGAGATCCATCAGACCTCTCTGTATATGAGAGGATGCACCTTGCTCTCCACCATCCCGCAACAAAAGCAATCAATCACGGCTCAGAGAGGGCGAACAGCTGGGCAGCTCTGACAGATAAAGCCAAGAATGGCAACCTAGTCCCACTTTTGACTTTCCAGCATCAAATACCTTTTAGTTGCCTACTTCTTTAAGCAAGTCAGAGCACTTACCAACTGCATCTAGTTGCACACAAAGGCAAGAACCTCTCTTCAGAAGATGTAACACATCAAATTTCTCCCCCACTTATACAAAGTCTTCCTTCATCTGTCCCCTTCTTGATGAGGCTCTTGACTTTTTCTGCTTCATACATCTTCCTGGGCACTGCCTGATCACTGGGTCTTCAGAGCACAGCACATATACAACTGCATTTTCTTTTCCAATTTCTATTTCATTGTTTGTAGCAGATCCCATTGCCCCTAAGTTAGGATACATGAAGATATAAAGTCAGATCCTCAAAAAATTTGCACACGTTAATGTGGTGAAACAGTCCCAAATGCAACCAGATGGTGCAGCCCTTAGGAGTGTTCCCTCTCCAGCTCCATTTAGCGTTCACTTACACAGCCTCTGTAACTTGAAAACATTACAATAAATTTCCTCTTTGCTACATGGGAGACTCCTCAGGGCTAGGATCTCCTCTCCTCACCTATTTCCAGTGTTTTGTCCTCTCTCTCCAGAGTTACATGAGAAATGGTAAAAACGAGCAGCTTCTACCTCAGGGTGTTTGCAGTGGGACAGAAAGCTGTGCGTTCCCAGGAACCAGCTGCTCATTCCCCCGCCTCCTTACCTTGTTCACATCCTCAAACTCAAACCATTTCCCTGAGCAGGCAAAATGCAAGAGGGTGCTTCGTTCCCCTCTGAGACCATGGAGAGGAAGCTGTCTGCACTTGAGCAGTTGCTGAATACAAATACCTTCCTTGGGTGAAGTGGCTCCTCCCCAATCCTTCAACTAGACAATGATGTCCTAAGTGCAGCAAAGTTGTTATGCTTCTCTCACCTAAGACACTCAAATCATGAGTATTTCAGTGGGGGAATGGTGAGACAGTCTGAACCAGTTTGGAAGAAAGACAAATGACAGCCCATCCTCAGAACTCGATATCAGCAGCTTGTGAGTTTCAAGGAGAGCTATGATTATATTCTAGCTCATTAGCTTTCATTCCCCTGCTTCTCCATACACCCCACAGGCTGTGTGAAGCTGTACGTGGAATGGAAACACAGCTTGGAAGGGGAGGAGGCCATGCCCTTGGGACACCAGGTTTAGTGGAGCCTCTTGAGAGGGGACGTAGATCTTGGGCGCTCCTGAGGAGCATGCACAGGCCAGGGGGAAGGGCCACAGCGGTGCCACCGTGTGAAAGGTGGGCTGTCATTCCAATGGATGTCACAGACTTGACACAGAAATTGCCGTGCCAGATCCTCTGGACTGTGCTATGCATCAAATCAAACTAGATGATCCCTTCTGGCCTCAAAATTTCACTACAGTAAAATCTTATCATACTTCCCTTTCTCCCTTAATGTAAGGAATATTTCTTTGCAAAGCCCAGCTATGGGTTTTTTTTTTTTTTTTTCAGTTCAAGAGAGCCAGCTTTTTTTGCAGAGAAAATTCAGAAGTCATTTCTCTTCTCTGAGATTTACTATTTTTTGTTACTTGCTCTTTGAGACGTGAGAAAAGAAAGTGTCTGTCTTAAAAGCTGCTCTCATTGACTGGAGCATAGCTATTCTGAGTGCCTTATGAGAATGGCTCCCAGTTTTTTCTGGGCAGCTGTATCCATTTACAAACCAGAAAGCCCTCTGTCTGTGTCTGTTGCCTCTCTCCTTTTGAACTTGGTGGTTTGAGATGAGTGAAGTTTTGAGCAGCCTAAACAATGCTATCGGTGAGATCACACAGATGATCTTTGAGACAGGGATTGGCATCACAGGCTATTCCTCATATCGGAGATCAGCAACAGCAGCACAAATGCCTGGGAACCCATTTTATAGATTGATGTTAATGATTTAGAGCGTTACCACAACCATAGTCTCTCTAGAGCAAACAGTTGAGTGTGTTTTGCTGAAACTTTAAACACCAGAACTTCAACCAGTCGAAATAACAGCCTCCAGTCTCATTCTCCCAAATGTGAGGGAGTGAGGTCATCCAGTCAAAGGTCAAGTAAAGGCTGACTCCGGAGAAAATATGTGTTACTCTGTCAGACAAGGGTGATTTGATTCAAACCTTTGTCAGGCTGGTAAGGAAAGAGCACATAGATGCCCAGCAGGAAACCCTCCCTAGGCATGCTAGTGACAGGAGCCAGAACTGAGGGACGGGCAGTATCTTGCCTCCACCCCTGGGAGTCCAAACACGGTGACTGCCCAACAGGAGAGTAATCTTGCGGTCTCAGTAAGGGGAGCCACCATCTCAAAGGCCTAATAAAAACAGTAGGATTGAACCACACAATTCCTCTACATCCCTCGACAGGCAAACAAATTCGGGCAAAGAAGTCAGAATTCTGTTTTCATTCTATATGTGCAAACACAACCCAGACCAAATATGATCAAGGGTGTCCACACATTCAGTAGTTGCCCTGGGAGCCCGCTGGTCAGCTAGGGAGAAGGGGGAGCCACGTTACATGACATCTATTTATTTTATGCGTTTTAAAATTAATTTTATATTGAGAACACACTAATCTTCAAAAATTCATCTTCTCAGAAGCTGCAAAATACATTTTCCAGTCTTGTTGACCCTTTGGCTTTGTGGATTCGCAGTCTGATATATTATCTGATAATCATATTACACACCTGAACGCTGCCTTTCATCCATTCCCTGGTGCGGGTTGGTTACGAGTCACACAAAATGAATACCGATTGGGTGGCATTTACACGCCATGCATCCTGACTGGCTACATACGCGAGAGCATGAAGGTCACCCACTGAATTGTTTCGTGCTTTAGTCAATATTGTCCCATGTGCTTCAGCAGCCCTGTTTTCAGAGAGCATTATATAATTGAAACCCAAATCTCTGCATCAGAATGTCAGACAGAAGGCTCAGCCAGGTCTCTCCCTTTCTCTACGCCACAACCACTTGTATTTGAAACTAATGACTCTCATCTTTACCAGAAAAAAAAACAGAACAAGAGCTTATTTGAACTCTCTACCCAAGATAGGTGGAAGCTGAAATGGCAACAATGGGAGGGGTAAGCATGGTTTCTAAGGAGTTAGAAAAAAGCTGGGGAAAAGGGTACAATAAAAAATAGTTCCATGAATATTGATGCAATTCTTTTAAAAAATGTATTTCTGTGTTTGTGTTCTTTTTGCAGTTGCTTTTCAGACTTATTCTTGTGCCTTACCCTGAAGGAGCCCAAATGACTCAATGTGACAAGTGCTGTAGATTACCTGAAGTAAGCAAGCTTTGTATTTGTACATGTATTTGCACTTGTAACTCAACCCTAAAACATTTTTGTCCTTACCATAAATGCATATCTGTTCCAACCCACCAAAAAGACCAAAAGTGCCTTAGGAGTACACAAAATCTAAAGTTCTCATGGTCAGTAACACGGAGACATTTTGGGGAAAAAAATATGGGGGCACAGAAAGATCTTTGGCTTATGCACTGTTACACAGGAGGGCAGGGACCAATGTGAGCACAGAACCCAGGACATGACTGCTAGCGTTTCAGTGAATGACCAGTGAGGACCACTTGCAAAATGGCATTCAATTATTGAGCATGTGAGCAGCTAAGAAGAGTGATGAACCCTGACAAAGATCTGCCCACACACCTCTGCCTGGGCAGGCACCCCTGCGCTTTGGCTAGCCTCCCTGCGGCACAGCAAAAGCAGTCCTCTTCCAACAACTGCCACTCAGCTTCATCCCAGCTACAGCCAAGAGACAGAAATTACAAAGAGGAAATTTAACTGTCTTCTCTGATTTCCTCTGTGTGGGGGTAAAAAACAGTGAGCCAGAAAACACAGATGATTGCATAATTGGCTATTGATGAAGCACCAAGGGCAGCAGCAACTGTTTGCACTGATAGAAAAATCTGACGGTGCATGATGTCAGCATTGATCTGCTTTACCAACAGAAGGAAACATCCTTCCCGCACAGAGTCAGGCACTAGAAACAATTACCCAGCAAACATGGAGCAGGGAAGTAGCTGGGCTGCCCAACCAAGAGATGCCCGCTGCTTTCCTTGCTGGTGCCATTATATTGCTATGGAGATACTACCTACAACAAACCTGCTGCGATGTGCTATGGGTGGTGATGCTGCAGTGCAGGGCCAAAAGCTTTTCCATCAAATCAAACTCTGCTTATTCAAAAATGAAAAGCAGTTCCCTGTAATTTACACTTGGATCCCAAACAGTTGATGGGGACCACTGAAGCCCTGGAGAAGCAGGTGCCATCAGGTGCTCTGTGTTTCCAAACTCTCTTCTTTGTGTCTCATTGGTGAACTTTAACGGCACAGACCTGGGGCTCTTTAATTTGCTCTTCTTTAACTCTTTATTTCCCATTGGAACTATTTCTATTGTTCTTTTCTCCCTCTTTCTAACCCCAAATACCTTTGTGTCCCTCCTTTCTCTACCCTGTCTCAATATACCTCTGCTTTTCCTTCTCTGCCAATGCATGAATCTCCTCCTCTCCCTGCATCCCCACCACCCGTTCTTTGGTTAGGTCCACACATACCATTCCCTCTGCCTTTTCCTTTCCCTGTCTACATCCACATCTTCCTTCCTCCATGCTCTCTCCCTCTGTCTTTTATTCTCTTTCCTTGCCACCTGCCAATTCCAAGCCTGACTTTCCTTCTGTACTTTACAGTTTTCTTCCCTGATGCCATTTCAACTATTGGCCGACTCTCTGCTCACTTTCCTCTCTCTCTCTCTCTGTTTTCCCCTCTTCTCTCCCTCAGGGACTCAGGCTTGTCTCTCCCCATTTGTTTCAGGTAAGCCGTTGCTGTGGGTTTTCAGACATTTGCAGGTTTGTTTGTTTTTATCATCACACCCCTCTCTTGCTGTTTAGCTGCTTGTCATTTCACTTTCCTCTTTCTGCCTACCCCAGCCAGAGTATCATTATGTCCTTTCTCTGTCTCAGCCCATCATTTCCCACAGAGGCCATTATTATTAACCATGCTGGGAGACGTATGAGCAGCGGTCAGCAGGGTCAGCAGGGCTCTGTTTCAAATTGATGGGAATCAGAAATGGAAGTGTCACAGCAGGCAAGAGGAAGCACCAAGTAGAAAGGAAGCAATGGCATCTTGCAGGCCGGCACTGCAAACGAAGAGCTGGCAGCCGAGCCGGAGGGGTCTCCAGCACCCACCCCCTGACAGCCTCACCTTAATTAATGTCCCCCATTGAAAAGCCAGCTGCAGCCAGCGAGTGTGAAGGATTCTCAGTGATCCAGACACTGCCTGTTGCACTGTAGATCAAGCCTCATTTTACAGAAACACGTCTCTGTCAGCCTCCTGACATCTCCAGGCCAGACAGAAATTCCTTTCAATTAAAGAGCTTGCAGGAGGATCCCATTACTGCGGCAGGCATCTCAAGCACAGGAAGGGGGTGGAAGAGCAGCTGCCAGCACCAAGCGAGGGCAAGGAGGAAAGAGGCTATGAATATTGTTTGCTGACATTGACATGGGGAGAAGAGTTGATTCCCAGTGCAGTGTGGTGGTGGGAAGGGGAGAGAGCATCTCTGACAACTGCATTGTGGCACGGTGGGGTTATGGCCTGTGACATGATGGATGGAAATGTTTTGCATTTGCAGAGAGAGCAGGGGCTTGCTCTTCCCTGCTTTGAAAAATGGAGAAGGGCAAAGTGCAGAAGACGTTCAGTGGCTGGGAGGCTCAGACTTCAGGCCTGTTGAGCCTTGAGTCCCACAGCAGTGCTCATTTCATGTGCCAAAGGAGCAGAAGCGGGGGAGACTCAGCCTTGGTTGCCCTCAAAGACGCTGTTTGTGAAACGCCTGTATGCTGGGTTCCTGCTTGTCACAGGCACCACGTAGGGCAGCCTTGCCTTCTTCCCACCACGGGTGTCTGCTCCAAGCTCTCTGCCAACTACTGCTCTTTTACTCTCACAGCCCCTGAAATTCCAGCTCTTGGCATGAGGAGGGGGTCCAGCAACACTCCTACCCCGAGCACCGCATTTATAGGGCAAATGCTTTGGAAACTGCCATACCCCTTCAGGGAACAGCAACTTGAGGCAGCACATGTTCTCATCTTCTTGCATAACACCTCAGTAAAAGCTGCACTCCTTTCAGATACTTACAAGGGGCTGCAAAGTTTTAATGACCCTGCTCCTTCACACTTTTGCAAGTCCAGGAATTTAAAGTAAAGTTACCTTTTAAAACAGTCTTCAGAACACTGAAAAATGCATATGGGAAAAGATCGCTTAAAATTGCTCAAACAGCCCTGTCTTGTGCTGCCTTTCCCCACGGGCATCATTTAGTTACTGCCTGCATATAAATTAGGCAGGCTTTGACGAAGAGCTATTGACAAGGGTACCTCACTCCATTTTCTTTTCCTGACCTGGGGAATTCTGGAGAGGAAAGAGCCTACATTACAAATGGTCAGAAAAAGGACAGCCAAGTAACAGAAGGATTGCTTTGGTACACGGTTGTATGCCATGTCCTCATCTCTACTAGTCTGATGTCTAGTAAACAGCAGCTAGTAGGTGGTCTGGTCTTTGGGTTTGCAGCCGGCAAAAGGAGTAGAGTTTGCTACAGTTAGTATTTCAACAGTACTTTTATACTTAAAGTCACTTTCAGAAAATCTGTTCTGGACAACCCTCCTGAACAAAATCTCTTCTTGTAAACCCATTTCCAGAATCTCAAAAGATGATGCACACCATTTGCCATAGCAAGGTAAAGATGGGTCCAAGTGGATTCTGTTTAGAACCTTAGATTTGAATTTAGGCTTTGAGAGGGCGAAATGGAATTTGTAACATTCCCTCCTTTTTTCACAGTGTCTAACCACTAGATTAAAAAAGGAAATGTCAAAGGCAGAGACAACATGCAGGCAAAATGGAGTGATGCAACAAAGATCAGCAAAACAAGAAAAATCACAGTCACAAGGCAATGTTTGCCACTAGTATATTCATTTTTAGTCTGGAAACATGCAACCTCCCTGTTTAGGTAAAATTCCCTGTACAATCTCCAGACACTGATATCCTGGCCATGAAGGCTGTAAACTTTAAGGAAGTCCTGAGGCCCTTCCAAACTACATAAAACCAACTTTGATTACATAACTGTTTCCCCCCCTGCCCATCCTACTTTTTGTCATCAAAGTCATCCTTGTCAAAAGCAACTGATTAAAATGCAGTTGTAGCTTACGGACCGAATTATGAGAAATTGCTGGGAAAAGGTTCCACACATGAAACCCAGTTCAGTTTTTGACTCATTCTCTCCTCCAAGCTCTGTAATACATACTTTCCTGAAAAACTGTTCCCTGAACACAAATTAAGGACTTTGAGGTATTTGGGCTACTTTTTTTTTTTTTTTTTTTTTCCTGCGGGAAGTGTTTTGAGTGAGCAAGCACAATCCTTGAGTGATTTGGGTCCTGACACACACAAGTCCACAGATAACAGCAACCACAACTCTATTATTTTTTAGCATAAGCTAGGCCAATAATATGTGAAGTCTTAGATAAACTGATTCAGCATTTTGGTAGAATTTTAAATGCAGATATTTTAAAAATACCTACAATGTGTGGGTAAGGAACTTCATCATGGTCTGGAAGAGAGCTGCAATAACGAAATACTTCTGCATTCCTATAACCAGAACTTGTGAAAAACATTCACCCTTACAGAGAACAATCTTTTCCAGTACAGCTGAGGATTTAAGCCAACAACTATGTGCAAATTGCAAGAAGGCATGAAACTACGTTAGAAAAACATCTAAGGAATTAAATTAATCCATTCTCACAAACTGTCCTCTGTTCAGCACCTCAAGAGTGGTCTGAACCTTTTCAAGATGTTTCTAACTTGGTTTAAATTAACACAACTAGTTTTTCAGACAGATCGAGTTTAGCTGAGTAGCCTAGATTTGGAGGTGGACTGAACACAGGTAGGTGCCAAGAGGTGAGTTACAACTTCCTATTTGTGAAGAGTACAGTCTCTTCAAAAGGTAGAGAAACTTGGTTTTCCATTTAGGACACGGCACATTTTATTTTGATTAGAGCAGCCACAGGAGTACAGGGGGAAAGATAATTTTATATAGCAAATCAGCTGACTAGATGGCTCACACGGTCATACATATGCAGGTGACACTGTCTTCTGGGATATGAATAATGTCATAAATGACACATACACAGAGTATTTTCTTAAGTGACTAATGCCTTCAATAACATACTTTGGTACCAAGAAATGCCTGATCATTTTCTAAAGACATTTGATTTACAAACAAATCAAGTTGCTGAAAGATACTCAACATCAGCTGTCACACAGGGAAGGAAGGAAAGCAGAGAGAGGCAGATAGATGAGGGAGATGAATGGCCAGCAGAGTTTTGGGTAGGATCTGCTGCTATGTTACATATCAGGCACAGGAATAAGGGAATGTAAATACCACCATATCCCTCATGACCACTTAGTTTCAACAAGAGAAACAAGGGCTTGTGCTCAGTGACTCCGCTAGTGCTCACCTAGAGAGAAGTGCAGCAACCCAAGGAGAGAAGAGGGCCCCAGAGGCCGTGCAAAACTCAGCACCACTATTACTCTTTCTAAGGGGGTTATAAAACTCTTCTAGTGCTGGTGTGGCGCCAAACAGGGAGAGACCTAAAAAAGTAAAATGAATAAATAAATAATCTGTTTCTGCTGAAGGTCTGTGCAAACCAGGAACATCAGAGCTTTAGGAAGTCTGGGTTGACTGAGCTGTGCAGGAGAACCACCACACCCGTATTCTGCTCTGTGTCTGGTGCTATTCCAGCCTTCTAATGGGAGAACTACATCGAGGGGTGTTCCAAAGCAGCAGCGGGGGGGGTACTGGCTCAGCAGGGAGGCAGGATCTGGAGAGCAGGAAGGGTGCAAAGCACTGGTCTCATCCTCAGAGTTGCCCAACAACAAGAAAGTAAGCTGCTATCAAGGCAAAACGCCTCCCCTTTTTCACCATCAGAACTTCACAACCCTTTCCCCCGACACCCAAAGCTCAAAGTGAATAGAGAGCTGTGCAACTTTTTATTCAACCCCCTCACCCACCTGTAGAGATTCATGGATACCCAGTGCCCCCTGCCCTCTTGTACACAGGGACCAAAAGCCAATGACAGAAGACGTGACACTTCATTTTTGTCATTGACCTTTGTCAAATTGGCTCCTAGAAAGCCCCTCTCTGTGGCATGGAGAACAACCCTCTAGAGCAGCTGAGGGTTTCCTAGGAGAAAAAAATGTACTCGCACCCATGCCTGCAGCACCCCCTGAGCCTGACACTTTGAGGACATGAATCCTTCCCTCCTGGATAAGGCAACAGTGCCTGATGTGCTAGGGGGAATGAGGAAAGTCGTGTGCTGGACCTCACCTTAGCAAATAGGAGGAAGAGCCAGGCAGAGCTGGGCTTGCTTGGCACTGGTAGCATCTCAAGGCCTCCCACCGCCA
>NW_010105095.1:0-29272 GCF_000699245.1 Pterocles gutturalis | reverse complement strand
ATTCTTAATTCTGATTCCTCAGTTTGCTAAATATAGAATCATAGAATGGCTAGGGTTGGAAAGGATCACTGAGTTGCAACCCCCCCTGCCATGGGCAGGGACACCCTCCACTAGCCCAGGTTGCTAAAAGACTCATCCATCCTGGTCTTGAGCCCCTCCAGGGATGGGGCATCCACAGCTTCTCTGGGCAACCTGTTCCAGTGTCTCATCACCCTCACAGCGAAAAAAATTCTTCCTAACATCTAATCTAAATCTGCCCTCTTTCAGCTTATAACCGTTAACCCTTGTCCTCTCACTACTACAATAATATACCAATATGTTACATGAGGGGCAACTCATGGATTTGCTGGAGCTGCCTCTGCCTAACGTAACCTCCCTTGACCACCCACGCTGCCCTATACTGCTCTGCTGTGGCTTCAGTAGAACTGGCTGGGCTCTCCATCTGGACAGGACACCATGCGTTCACATCTCACTGCTCCACGCAGCTGGATGGGTTAGATGTATCCCATGGCACACTACCAAGAAAAGATCACTTCCCTCTGAGTACAAGACCAAGTGAGGGATAGCAAGGCGTCAAAGCCACTCCAACAAGGGAGAAACTCAATCTTATGCGGAGAGGGGGACTTGGGACATTCAGTCTCCAGCTCACATTATCAGCCTAGACACTGGAGGAACACATTCATGATTGCCAGACTGTCAGGAGAAAACCAGACAAGGGGCAACCCTTGGCTGCTTTTAAAACATTTCTACCATTGATTCCTCCTTGAGATACAAAGCAGTGAGCGAGATAAAATCTCCTCTCACTCAAGCCTTATTTTTCATAATTATGCATCTTTAGTGTTTCATAACGACCAATTTAATCACTTTTGCCGTTTAGAGGGCTATAACAGCCAATCATGGTAATGGGCTTGGTATTTGGTAGAAACCATTTAACGCCCAAGAGCCCTTGTTCTGAACCACTTGATGCCACTTCAGTTTGACAGACAGACTCTCATTAGCACAAGTTGCAAAACCTCTCAGATGAAGCTCATTTCTTTTAAACAAACTCTGCTCAGTGATCCCCAAAGTCTCTGAGTTAAAAAAAAAATTAGCTCATTTCAGATCCTTGCAGGTCTGTGTAAATTAATCAGCATATTTTGCCGTGCTGGGGGCTTTCTATGAAATTCTCTACCTTTCCTCCTTGCAGTTGTTCTCTCCGACCCTGCATGTAAGCTCTGCTCCGCTGTGGCCAGCTGATGCCTGTCTCCTGAAGGGCCACCTGGGATTATGCGATCTTTCCTTTTCACATGCAATCCTCTGGATGAGCTTCTGCTCCTCGTTGACCACCCTGGACCTGCCTCTAAGGAACAGCTCTCATAATGCAATTGTTTCTTGCTGGGGACAATCAAATACATATATGGAAACCTTTAAAAATATCTACAGATCTCTGGCTGCTTCTAAAACTGCTTCCCTTGCCTTTGCTTTTCTTGCTACCCCATCTGATCTTTGGATAGTGATCCACAATGCAAAAAATGAAGCTCAGGGCATCTGAGACTGCTTTAGACACTGTCAAACACACATGCAGTTCTACACCCCAACTCACATGATGCCCAACAGATTTGGAGACACTCAAAGTCCAACAGTGCTGAATCTTTGCTTCAAATGCAACCAAAGAAGGTCTCCCTATGCAGCTGCAAGGATGAGCAATGGGAGAGCAGGGGGTGCTGCAGGTCATGCTTGCCAGACACATGGATGGAGGCTTGTGAGAAATCTAAGACTATGGCAGTAAGGGTATGCAGGGAAGGACAGAGGTTTTTACTCAAGGACTTACACAGCAGAAGGGATGGCTTCCCCTCAAAGGACATTGTTTTCAGTGGGCAGGCTAACAACTCAGCATTGCTATCAAGGAAGGTTGTCAAATCTACAATGTTTGGTTTAAGCCCACTGAACTTGTTGCAAGTTGCAAATGTAGGAGCCCTAAAAGGAAAATACATTGATAAGTGAACAGCCACCTCCTGGCTGTCAGAAGAAAGGCACATTTTGTGGCACAGTCTGATGGAACAGAGTAATATCTTAACCCCCCGAACAGTCTGAATGACTTCAGTAAGGCAACTAGGTAAAATCCACAAGATGCAGGGCTAATGGTATAGAAATATGTCCTTAGAAAGAAAAAAGACTCATATTCAACACTACTTGAAGCTTATGCCAACATCTTCTAAGCCTACTGCTTTCTGACACATGAAATGGTGACCCGAGACAATGGATGGTGGGTTGCCCTACACCTAAGTAGTGTAAATGGACACTGTGACTAAACTACTCTGTTTGGTTCAGATACAACTAATGCAGTATTCTCAGTGCCATAATTAAAGTAGACTCTGTGTTTCACCAGGCACACACAGACAAAACCGCAATATTACCAGACATTACATGCACCTGTCCAAAGCTGAAGAGAGCATTAACCAATGTTATGATCTATTAGTTGAGAAATAGCCTGATACCTCTTAATTAGAGGCTGCCTGCTAAGGTACACTCAGCAGGAGAAGAGTTAAGGTTGCACTTGTAACCTTAAATCTCACCTTACCTGCCTTGTGAGTGCTTAACTGTGCAACTTTAATGTGTGCTTATCAGAGCATTTTTATTGAGCCATTATTAACATCAGTTAGATACAATCTAGCATTTCCAGATCCCCCTCCTCCCCAGCCATTACCAGAGACACACATAACACAAGATTCAAAGGAAGCATTTAACTCAACCTCTGCTATCGTTCTCCAGACACCCAGCACCACTAATTCCCCAGAAGCTTCCTTAAACGGGACTAGAGTTTTGGTTGCTATCTTGCATGCCCTCGGCCAGCCTACACATTGAAGGAAATCCTCTGCTGATAATTAATAAGTTCCCCTGACGCTGGCTGCTCATTAATCTATTATTTTACTCCTCTAATTACTTTTGTCTGTTCGAATTAACAGTCTCCTTCCCTCATCTCACACAGGAGATGCTGCATGGCAACTGTGACTTTTCTTTGTCCCCAAGTCCCTTACAGCCTGTGCTCTGTGTATGGACTTGGAGACCCATCCTGGCATTTCCTGAGGCACAAGCTGGCCTCTCACATGGAGTGACTTGCCTCTCCACGTGCCTGTACCTCACCCAAGCTAAAGGACATGCAGCTCCAGGCTTCTGAGCTGGGGCGTGCTGAAGAAATGTCTAGGGAACGTGAGCTTCCCATCTCTACCTTTGTCATCCCCTGGAAATCTCCCAGGGGCTACAAGGAATCCTCCTCACAGCAGTCAAGGGGTTGTAGATCTCCCCGCAGGAAACGGGGGCACTTACAATTTCACAGTGCAAGAACCATCTATCTATATATGTCTTGACTTCCTTTTACAATAGCAGCCTTTATCCAAAGACTAATAGTCAGCACAAATTAACTTTAAGTCCCTTGGGCACAAGGGGAGACAGAAGCAGGAACCAATTATTTATTTGCTTGGACGATGCCCAAGTCCAGCAAAGATAAATGCAGTAGATAGGAGCAAGCATGTTAGAGAGAGGCTGGAGTTGCAAAGTTTCGAGCCTGATCTGAGCTTCTGCAGTTCAAGGGATTTCTGAAATTTAGTCTCTTATCATGACTGACACTAAAAATATTTATTCTCTGTCCCCTTCATGCAGCTGTAGTTTGGACTGTACAGACAGGCTTTGGACAGTTGTACAGATCCATGCCCCACAGTCAAAGGACGGCAGGTACAACATGACTCAGGTTACTATCTTTCTCCTCCCGTTTTTACTTTTCATGCTTCATGCTATGTTTCACAATTCTGCTATTAATGAAATGCAAGCCTTTGAGGTTGGTGTATAAGGCTGGTAAACATCAAAAACCTTACCCTTGCAGCAGAATGCATTGCACAGACACCAGCATGGTGAACATACAAATGAACACACAGTAAAATGCTCACAAATAATACATACAGCAGTGTGCACATGCGTACTCATGTGACTTTTACTGATGATCTACAAGCTGCACGGCAGGTAAGGATGGTGTTAATAACATACACTGACTGTTATGGTACATGCACTAAGATGACCCTGTCAGCAGTTCTCTGCCAGGCACATGCAACAGGGCACTGACCTGCAGACACCCTTACAGGGAGCACAGGGACCACCCCCCCAGAGGCATTACTGCTCCCTCTGCCTACCCCAGACTGCAGCCGGCTCATCTCCCTTTGATGCGTTTCCTGGGACACAAGCCGGGACAAGGTGTGGGCTCTATGAGCTTCCCAGTAAAGTGCGCCATGGACATGGTCCTGTCCTCACTCCACGACCCTTCCACTGCCTCAGCCCTCGGTCAATATGACAACTCATGATCGAACAAAATCTCAACTAAATCTCTCATGATCAATGCCTTTCCCAGGCCATCATTACACGCTTCTTGCTGGCGGCTTGTGCTGATCCTTTGGCAGGATATGCTCCTCCTTCAAATGGCTCAAGTCACCCCAAACTGGGTGTGAATGTCAAAGGCTGCATCAGACAGCAGCTCTTCATTCTCTGGATGGGCCTGCACCCAGCCACCCCCTCCCTGCCTCCCTGCTGCTGCCTGCTTTGCTCCTGTGCCGCAGTAACACTGCGGTGGGCACTCATTGCAAGTTTATGGGAAAGGATGATTTGTTCAGCCAGTGCATGAAAAAACAGAGTACATGAGAAGAGTCATATTTTTTAAGGTGCTGTTCAGACAGAAAAAGTAACTGAAGAAGAAATAAGAACAACACTTTTGAATATGCATCTCCCAAAAAAAAAAAAGAAAAAAATCCCTGAATCATGTTTTCAGCCGCTCATATTTTTCTTCAGACAGGAAAGGGAGGGATGTTTTGAAGACACATTTTTGAAATGCTCAGAAAGGAGGCTGAGGAAGGAAAAAGAGCACAAGTGCTCACAACACCAGGGCCTGTCGCAGCCTTGCTTTACCAAAATAGCTCACTGCCTTCAGCTGGGAGACTCCCACTTCCACTACAACTGTATTGAGGCTTGGGAGAAAAGCTGTACACTGCAGGACGCTGAGTGACACCTGACCTTGCTGTGGTCACCATGGCAAGCGGGTTTGGGATGTCTTGTCCCCAAAGCTGGCTTTTTCTTTGCCCTCAGTCTATCTCTGTACAGGAGATTCTTGCAAATCATGTTTTCCTTCCTGCTTCTCCCTGCACTCCTCTGTTCTCTCTCTCTCACTATTTCCCAGCTATCGGTAGAGCTGGGATATATAAACCAAGCAGCTTCATCAGTGGGATTGGCGTGGGGGTGGAGGCAGAGGCCAGAGACAGTCAGATAGTTGTGTGGGAGAAGCCAGAAGGGGTGAAGGCTCTGGGGCTGTATGGGAAACTCCCTCCAGACATCACTGTCCTGGCAGGACATATGTGCTGCAGTGGATGCCATTATCCACACTCACTGGGGTCCTCAGATGAGAGGAGACAGTAGCTCTGGCTCCAGCACAGAATATATCAGGCACTGAAGTCAGTGAAGCCATTGAGATCAGTTGAAGCCACATAACAGCATAATAACAAAAATGGTGAAGTCTCTATTTTTAAATGAAAAAAAAAGCAGGGAACAGCTATAAGCTACTACCTTAACTTTCCCCTTTTATTAGTGTGTCTCTCTCCTACTGTGAAGAGAGAGTGAGAAATATGCTTGCCTAAAGTGAAAGTACTTATAGATTACAGGTACAAGGGGGAAAAAAAAAAGGCAGACTCTCCATTTTCTTCTTAAGGATAGCTTTCTTAAGGATATTTGAATTGAAACTATTAAATTTAAAATGCTGTGAATTTTCTCTCTCTTTAATTCACACTCAACTTCTCTGTAACAAGCACATTTAAATTTTCAGATGGAACGACAGCTGCAAACATGGAGCTGCTGGTGGGGAATATGACCTCCAGATGGCAGGGGAAATGGGACCCAGTCCTAAATTATCAGCCCTTTGCACCTGTGAACCCAGAGATGGTCTGTCACCAAGCAAGCAGCTCAAGCACAAGAGACCCAACGTGGACTCGTTAGTTCAGATCACTAGAGGGAGACACAATAACGCACACACACACTATCAATGTCTTGCACTCAACAACATTCACTCCAGACAACTTGTTTCCTTACAGTTGACTACTTTTAGGTAGCATACAAGAGTGCTTGATGGTGGGTTTGGTGCACAAGGAAGGCTGGTAGGGAAGGAGGGCAAGATGGACAGTGTCTACCATGCTAGGCAGGGTAGCCAGCAGGCCTTCCCTCTTTTCATCCAAGTCATGAGAGGAAAGTCCCTTGATTTCAACGGGTTTGTGCTCATGGGAATGATGAAGAATTTGGTAAGGTTCATTAACCTGCTGCTGAGGCCCTACTTATGGTAGTGTATGGCATGTGGAGCCAGTGGAAATGGGAAGCAAAGTGAGGTTGTAACAACTCTGGATGCCTTCTGGAGAAGCCCTGAAAAAGTCAAAACTTGGGCTTGTTTCCCAGGCTCTTTGTGAGCCAGCAACCTTTTCTTTTTTTCCCCTATAATGTGGATAAGATGAAGACTAGACTGAGAGAGCAAAAGACATCTCAAAGTCCTAAAACAAACTGGGAGCATATAAGAGGCAAAGTGAGAGGTCTCTGTGGAAGATGAGACCACATTTTCGCCAGAGTATTCTGAGGATGCAAGAAAAAAAAGAAAAATAGGAGCAAAATCAGACCTGGTTAAAAAAATCATCAGTTGCCCCCCAACATCCTAAAATGCAGGGTCAAACAAGTACCCTTGTAAATCTCAAATTTCCTGATCAGGCAAAGGTGGATGGGGGAGAGAAGGATGTGGCATGAGAAGAGCTGGCACAGTAACACCACAAAAACCCCACCAAATCCAAACAAACAAACCCCAAAACTGCAAAGCAACACTCCTCCTCTTCTCGCCTGTTTTACTGAGGTTTTAAGAGTGCAGCAGGATGTGGGCTAAATCCAAATGGTTTAAATAACCAGAAAATCCCCTTCCTACTTGCCACTACCTAGTGCCTACAGGGTTGATTTATGGTCACTCTGGCTGAGGGTTAATGTTTGCTGTCTTCTTTGGACATAAACCAGCTTCTCCTGCACAATACGAAGCAAGGCTCTGGGCTTAGAGAGCAATGAGAAACAAACAAACGTGGGACATAATGATCAAAGCTGCCCATGTGAATGATCTGGCCTTCTTAAATTTCGTATGTTCAGAGATCTCTCTGCTTCCCTCACGTTTGGTGTTCAGCCCTACAAAAAGACCAGCATGCACTGAAGGAAGATATATGAGTGAGCGGGGGTGTGTGATAATCTGTCTCCTTCTGTTTAGGTCTCATCCTGATCTCTAGTAATTGAGCCCCAAAGCATGAAATTTAACATCTTTTTCAGTATTTTTGTTGTGAATAACAAGAATATCCAGATTTGTTCACATTATCCTCAGGAACACACAAACTGTTTGAGTCCTGCCAAATTCTCATCTTTAAATAACTTTCCATGGCAATGAGTTCTACAGCTGTTTATAAACATATTATATGTATACCATCTCAATTACACAGAGATGCAGGCACTCTTCAGTATTTTCTATCCCTTCTAAACTTCTCAGGCTATAGTAAAGTCTCTAAGACTCAATGAGAATTTCTAGCACCCTCTAGGGAGAATCAGAATGGCATATTTGACAAGCCTTCTCATCTCCTTTCATTTTATGCTGTGACAAGAAACTTGGGTGTTGCAATCAATACTTATCTGCTTTGCTTTCGACTGGTTTTTATGCTGTGTCTACCACTGTAATAACTAAGCTCCTTTTCTGGGGCCAAGTCGGTATCTTTAAACTGTCAGGTGGAATTTGGGAGAATCCAGACTGTTTCATTCTCTATCAAATGGCCTTGCTGGACTGAGGCCAGGGAAGTTGGATCACTACTAAGGTACCTGGTGGTTTTATACAGGTTTCACATTCTGTAGCTGCTCTAGGAAAACCAAACATTTTGCTCCTCAGCTGGTTATGCACGACCAGTAAAAGGCTCAATTGTTCAACCTTGAGCTGAGCCCCATAGGACTCAATATAGATTTGTCTCCCTGCCACTGCCTTTCAGGATGCCACCATACATAGAATCATTGAATCGTTTAGGTTGGAAAAGACCTTTAAGATCATTGAGTACAACCATTAACCTAACACTGCCAAGTCCACCACTAAACCACGTCCCTAAGCACCATGTCTACACATCTTTTAAATACCTCCAGGTATGGTGACTAATCCACTTCCCTGGTGGATGGCCTGTTCCAATGCTTGACAACCCTTTTGGTGAAGGAATTTTTCCTCGTATCCAGTCTAAGCCTCCACTGGCACAACTTGAGACCATTTTCCATTGTCCTATTGCTTGGTCCTGGGAGAAGAGACCGACACCCACCTCACTACAACCTCCTTTCAGTTAGCTGTAGAGAGCAATAAGGTCTCCTCTGAGTATTCTTTTCTCCAGACAGAACAACCCCACTTCCCTCAGCCATTCCTCACAGGACTTGCTCTCTAGACCCTTCACCAGCTTCATTGTTTTTCATTGGACACACTCCAGCAGCTCAATGTCTTTCTTGTGGTGAGGGGCCCAAAACTGAACACAGCATTCAAGATGCAGCCTCACCAGTGCCAAGTACAAGGGGACAATCACTTCCTTAGTCCTGATGGTCACACAATATTTCTGATATAAGCCAGGATGCTGTTGGCCTTCTTGGCTACCTGAGCACACTTCTGGCTCATATTCAGTCAGCTGTTGACCAAAACCCCCAGGTCCCTTTCTGCTGGGCAGCTTTCCAGCCACACTGGAAAAGCCCGTAGCATTGCTTGGGGTTGTTGTGACCCAAGTGCAGGACCCAGCATCTGGCCCTGTTGCACCTCATACAGTTGGCCCTGGCTCATTGATCCAACCTGTCCAGATCCCTCTGTAGAGCCTTCCTACCCTCAAGCAGATCAAAACTCCTGCCCAACTTGGTGTCGTCTGCAAACTTACTGAGGGTGCACTCAATCCCCTTGTCCAGGTCATTGATCAAGATATTAAACAGAACTGGCCCCAATACTGAGTCCTGGGGAACACCACTTGTGACTGGCCACCAGCTGGATTGAACTCCATTCACCACCATCCTGGGCCCAGCCATCCAGCCAGTTTTTCACCCAGCGAAGAGTGCACTCGTCCAAGCCATAAGCAGCCAGTTTGTCCAGCAGAATGCTGTGGAAGACAGTGTCAAAAGCTTCACTAAAGTCTAGGTAGACAACATCCACAGCCTTTTCCTCATCCATTAAGTAGGTCACCTTCTCATACAAAGAGATCAGGTTAGTCAAGCAGGACGTCCTTTTCATAAACCCACGCTGACTGGGCCTGATCACCTGGCTGTCTGGTATGTGCCGTGTGATGGCGCTGAAGATGAGTTGCTCCATATCCTTCCCCAGCACTGAGGTCAGATTGACAGGCCTGTGGTTCCCTGGCTCCTCCTTCTAGCCCTCTTGTAGATGGGCATCACATTTGCTAACCTCCAGTCAACTGGGACCTGCCCGGTTAGCCAGGATTGCTGATAAATGATGGAAAGTGGCTTGCTGAGCACTTCCACCAGCTCCATCAGTACCCTTGGGCAGATCCCATCTGGCCCCATAGACTTTTGTGTGTCTAAGTGGTGTAGCAGGTCACCCAACATTTCCCCTTGGATTACAAGGGCTTCATTCTTTTCCCCGTCCCTGTCTTCCAGCTCAGAGGGCTGGGTACCCCGAGAACAACTAGTCTTACTATTAAATACTGAGGCAAAGAAGGCATTAAGTACCTCAGCCTTTTCCTCATCCTTTGTCACTATGTTTCCCCACACATCCAGAAAAGGATTGGGATTCTCCTTGGCACTCCTTTTGTTGCTAATGTATTTACAGAAACACTTTTTATTGTCTTTTATGGCAGTAGCCAGATTAAGTTCTAGTTGGGTTTAGGCTTTTCTAATTTTCTCCCTGCATAACCTCACAGCATCCTTGTAGTCCTTCTGAGCTGCCTGCCCCTCCTCCTAAAAATCATAAATTCTACTTTTTTCCTGAGTTCCAGCCATAGGCTTCTGTTCAGCCAGGCCAGTCTTCTTCCCTGCTGGCATATGAGCATGGGCTGCTCCTGTGCCTGTAGGATGTCCTTCTTGAAGAATGTCCAGCCTTCCTGGACTCCTTCACCCTTCAGGACTGCCTCCCAAGGGACTCTGTCAACCAGTTGCCTAAACAGGCCAAATTCTGCCCTCTGGAAGTCCAAGGTAGCAGTTCTGCTGACCCCCTCCTTACTTCTTCAAGAATCAAAACCTATCATTTCATGATAGCTATGCCCAACATGGCCTCCAACCATCACATCACCCACAAATCCTTCTCTGTGCATAAAAAACCAGGTGCAGTGGGGCACCTTCCCTAGTTGGCTCCGTCACCAACTATGTCAGGAAGTTATCTTCCACACACTCCAGGAACCTCCTCCACTGTTTCCTCTCCACTGTATTGTACTTCCAGCTGATGTCCGCTAAGTTGAAGTCCCCCCTGAGAACAAGTGGCTTCCTGCGGATTCTTACCAACAAACACTCAAACCTATCATCACCATCATTAAGCTCTAGAAAGTCAAAACACTTCCTAACATACAGGGCTACCCCACTGCCTCTCTTTCCTTGCCCATCCCTTTTGAAGATTTTATAGACACCCACTGCAGCACTCCGATTGTGCGAGCATCCCACCATCTTTCCATGATGACAACTATACCATAGTTGATTCTTACCAACAAACACTCAAACCTATCATCACCATCATTAAGCTCTAGAAAGTCAAAACACTTCCTAACATACAGGGCTACCCCACTGCCTCTCTTTCCTTGCCCATCCCTTTTGAAGATTTTATAGACACCCACTGCAGCACTCCGATTGTGCGAGCATCCCACCATCTTTCCATGATGACAACTATACCATAGTTTTCCTCCTGCACAATGGCTTCCAGCTCCTTCTGTTTGTTGCCCATGCTGCATGCATTGGTGTAAATGCACTTCAGTTGGGCTAATGATCACACCACCTCTTGGGGGGAGAAGCCCTAATTCCTACAAGACCACTCTCAGGCATTTCTGTAGTTTCTACCACACCAACAACCCTTGTGTCCTTGCTGCTGCATGGATCTCGATCCCCATACCCAGGTACCCCATTGGTACCTGGGTACCAATCTCACGGCACTTGACACAGCACCCACAAGCAAGGCCCTTGTGGAGGTTTCAACCACTGATAAGTTGTAGGAAATTAGCAGAAACATGAGTGGGACTGTTTCTGTTAGCTTGAGTACAAGCTCCTCAGGACAGGAGCTGCCTTTCTTTTCTGTGTTTGTCTGCCTATCCAGGACAAAAGGATTGGCAGTAAGATCTCTGGTAATGCAAAGACCTTGCAACAACTGTCCACGTTCATATTGCTGCTAACCCAATTCAAAAGGGGCCACTCTTTAGGGCTTCCGTTGAGAGGGAGTTTATTGATAAGAATATGAACATACATGAATCTTTATTTTTCCCAGTCACCTCTTTTTCAGCCAACCAGGCATCTAGCGTGGCTCTGAATAAGATGGAAAGATAAGGAATGATAAATGTTAAAGCCTCTGAACTGTGATCTCAGCAGCTTATGGGTAGAGAGAAGTTGCATTACCTTAAATAAACATCATTCAAGATGTGAAGTAAAACTAAGATGAGGCCAAAAGCAGCCATTGCCTCCCATCTGTAAACTATCCACTAGATTATTTTCTTGGGTTTGTTGGATGTTATCTTGGTGCATGATGCAGGGAAAACAGAGCATCTCCTAAAATAACCAGCCACAGATGGGTAGGTTGCCTGTGGTGGCCCACACAGAACACATCAGTGTGATGAATGATACATAGCCCTGTGCTGCAACCTTGTCCAGGCTGTGGTGCAACAACACAAAATTTGATTGGACTGGATTCAGTGAGAAAAAAAATAATCTATAGGCCATGGATCATGTAGGTTACAAGTTAATATTAAGGAGAAGAAAACAATAGCATAACACCCACTCCTCATACAAAGTCCCAGAGGGGAGAATCTAGGTTTTGTCCGTTTTAAGAGATGAGAGACTATAGCATATCCCTAGTGAAATATTTCTAATGCTGACAACTGCAAGCTCATGTAGTATGTATAAGAAGTCATCAATACCCATTCCTACTCTAACTGAATAAATCACAGTTTCCTGACAAATTCAGTTCAGAGGGCTGCTATGGTCTTTTCCATAGCTTACAATTACCAACTGGGAGGGCAAAAGTCACAGGGCACGGCAGGCTTAATAAGCCTACAGATGTGTCCTGAATCACAGGAAAGGGATCACACTATGAGCAGGGAGGTGCTGGCCTGTTCCTGGAAGCTGCAGGTTGGTGATCCCAGAAGAGAGCTCTGCTGGCTGGACGAAAAGAGTTAATGAAGCTGTTTGTGCTCCCAGGCTATGCCTATTAAACTATCCAGAACTAGTTAGACCAGGTTGCCAACGTCCTACAGCATAACAGCCTGTCCGATAAAGAAGAAAAGGGTCTGGCTGACTCCCTCCACCTGCTCTGTCAAAACTCAGTCAATCATCTGAAGAGGAAGAGAGGTGGAAAGCAAAGACTTGCATCGTTCCAAGTCATTCCTGCTTTCATTAAATTAAAGCTCATCTGTATTGTCATTGGCCATTGGAATTATTAAAGTATTTTTCCCCTTACCTGCCCTCCTCCCAGCTGTCAGTGCTACGGTCAACAACCACAGCCACACTTTAGCTATCTCACATGGTAAGGAGAGGGTTTTTTCTTATGGGTTGCGTCAGGGCTTGGGGACCTATAGTTGATGTGAGAAAAAATGCCTAGTTCAACTACTTACTGAAGGACCAGCAAAGGAAAGGATGTAGCATTTTATAAAGAGATTTTTTTAATTTTTCCAATATATGCAGCTGAGTGGGTGGGTTATGATCATTCCTGAGGCCTAGCAGCATTTAAATGAACTATCACATGCATCCCTGCCCTCTTTGCATAAGAAGCAACACTACTTTCCCTTTGCATTTGTATCTTCCACTTCCCAGCCAACAGAAATGAATCATTTCTGTGGTCCTAACTCAAGTAATCAGCCAACAAACACTATTGACAAAGCCAATGAATGAAAGAAACAGCAGACAAATTTGCTAATGAACTCCTTGAGCAGAGTGCACAAAGAAATAGTAATTTGGCCCTCTTGCCCCCCACTGCTGGCTTAATTTCACAAACTGTCCATTCAAAACCTCCTACACAAGCTCAATAATGCTCGTTCTTCCAGTTCTGAAGTCACGAGTTTAACTGCAAAAAAACCCCAAGGAGAGAGAGATTTTAGAAACCTTTACAATGATCTAAAATAGCTCTCTGATGCATAGCAGATGTCTTCAAAACTAGTATGAATTGAGCCAAAATACTTTACAGTTCTGGAAAAGGGAGATTCCAAGATAAGATGTTTTTCTAACTGCAGCAGCTCTGGAATAGATTTGGAATTCATATTAATTGTCAATCTCAAGGAAACATTTAAAAGAAGTCCTTCTGTCTCCCATTCTGGGACAAGTGCCTTACTGGGCTACATGCTGTGCAACTGCCTGAAAGCAGTTCCGCTGTACCCATGAAAGATAACAGATGGGTTGAGATGTGTAAAAAGATAGAGAACAAGAAGTAGTGAGACATGGAGGTGACAAGACTGGGGACTGCCTGCCCTTCATCCCTGGGTCTAGTCAGTTAGGAAGGAGGTGCTTGCCAGGCTTCACTGCAGAAGGGAGGACTGCGGATGGATTGGAAGGGGGGTGGTGAGATAGTGCTGATAGGCAACACCTCTGAGACACACAGCACAAGAGAAAAAGTGTGAAAGGGCATGCTGGAAAACGGAACAATAGCCCTAGGAAAACTAACCCTGGAAGCAAAGTGGTGATTGGATTCACCAGTTGGGTTGCTCACCAGAGGGAATAGCCATAGTGGAGATTTGCTCTGAGTAACCTTAAAATGGGGGAAAGTAAGTCTGTGTCTGAAGCAATGGAGCAGGAAGTATCACTTGGAAAAAAACGACAAAGCACAAGCATGCAGCCAAAGTGATGAGTAAGGACAAGAATTTTCTCATTACTGCTCTGAACAATGCCTCTCATGTCTATCAGGTCTCAGTTTTCACAAAGATTTCATCTACCATCCTTGTAGCTCCCTTGGACAACACTAGGCCATGTTCATGGAACCGATAGGGAGTGTCTCCTGCTTGAATACAAGAAGGAGTTAGATGGAGGACTGAAAGACAGATGCAGCAGTAAGATGGAAGACTCAACACAATAAAGCTTAAGAGGAGAAATGCCAGAGTTAGAAGATTCTAAAAACATAATTAAAGATGAAAAAAATGGGTTTTATTCCCCTATATATGCAAATGGTACAGTCATGCTTAATACTGAAAATAGCAGAAGAGGAAAGCCAGGTAGTGATGATGACACCACAGAGGAATAGTGTTCCCCTCATCAGTTCTGCTCCTGGCAGTCTTTCCCTGTCCTCTTTCTTTTGGTATGGCAAGAAATGGGCCAGAAATACAAACTGCGTATCTGGCTTTCATACACATGAAAGCTCAGGAGGACTTCGGTTTGGCTGGAGGGATGAGACAGGAAATCTGAGTAACCCTGATCTGAACCACAGAGTCCAAATCCAGGGGCTTCTGAATGCAGCCCTTGGATTGAGCTCTGTTCTGCTATGCTCTCTCCTTTTCTGGCTGCTAAATTGCCATAGATAGCTTGACGGCCTCTAGCACATACAGAAAGCTTGTACTCTGACTACCTCAAACCCTCTTTAACCCTCTACATATATGGGAGTATCGCAGAATACTATTCATATGGAGTTAATCAATGCTTTCCCCACACATTTTAGATGAAAGAATATCTGATGACAAAAGAAATCAGGTTGAGAGTTCTCTCCTCAAAGGACACAGAAGAGAGAAAGAGAAACCTATCTCTTGTTCCCATCCTACTGATAATTCTCTGGGGGGAAGTTTTCCTTGCAACCCAAGCTGTAACCCCATGGAGTGTGACTACTGAAAGGGTATTCCCCTTCCAAGCTTGCCACACCTTTGAGTGTGGAAGGCATGGTTAGACAGTAGAACAAAGATACTGTCATAAAATCGTAGAATAGTTTGAGTTGGAAGGGACCATGGAGGTCATCTAGTCCAACCCCCCTGAAGTAAGCAGGGACATCTTCCACTAGATTAGGTTGCCCAGAGCCCCATCCAACCTGACTTTGAATGTTTCCAGGGACGGGGCATCTACCACCTCCCTGGGCAAGCTGTTCCAGTGTAAAATATTTCTTCCTTATACCTAGTCTAAACTTCTCCTCTTTTATTTTAAAAACATTACCCCTTGTCCTATGGCTACAGACCCTGTCAAAAAGTTTATCCCCATCTTCCTTATCAGCCCCCTTTAGGTACTAAAAGGCTGCAGTCAGGTCTCCTCAGAGTCTTCTCCAAGCTGAACAACCCCAACTCTCTCAGCCAGTCCTCATGGGGGAGGTGATGGTGAGTTCTCCTTTATTCTGTTTTCATCCTGCTCTTCAGTCATCTTGCAGATAAAATGCCTTCTTTACTCACCTCACAAGACATAAGAAAACTGCTTGACAAAGTGGAGAGTAATATGGCATCACCTGTACCACTGTTTCCCTCCTCCTTTTAAGGCAAATCAGTGGGAAGCAAATTCCATGTTTTTTTTTTTTTTTTTAGAAAGAACCTCTTCTATGTAATATCTACACAGAAATCTTTTCCCATTTCTCTGGCACCAGCAGCGTTTCGTCTCCACCACCATGCTGTGCATTACCAGCCATAGAAACTGGGACAACTAGATGAAGACCAAAGCTAAACAGAATTACAGGTCCAATTCTGTAGAGCATCTGCTGAAGTAATTTAATTTGTTCCCTCGGACAAACTAGTTATCGTGCCTGGGAAATCACACCGCAAAACACGCTTGCCGTGCATTTAAGATTCTTGTCACTTTTTTACAGCTGCCTGTATTGCTACCGAAATTTTCTCTTGATGTCAGAAGTGAAAGAAACTATTGTACAGTTCACAAATCACCAGCACAGTCCAGTCGGTTCTATTACCTGTTGGGGTGAGGTGCCTCCAGGTGATGACAGGCTCAGGACGCCCATTTGCCATGCAAACCAGGGTTACATTGCTGCCCTCATTCACGGTGATGTCCGAGGAAATATTGGAGATCTTTGGTGGAACTGTGAAGACAAAAGAAAGTTGGACCTTGTTACTCAGACTTCTGGAGGGCAGCCTGTCTGACTTGTTAACCTACCTACGTATTAACCAGAGCAGCCACAGACTCCTCTCACAGGCTGCACTCCTCCTTACTACCTGGGTTTCTGAAATTATACCAGAATAATATGTACCTCTGCTTCAAGAATCTGCAGGTAGAAATGGCCTTTGCTGCTGCAAATGCTTTGTTTGGGCAGGTTTAGGGGCCTTCATACAACACCCTCTAGGAACTTGCCTGACTTCCCCAAGGCTGCATGGAAGGAGGTGGTAGGCTCCAAGAACTGTCCCAGCTCGTTTTTACACTCCAAACAGTCCCAGACACAGTTCTGCATCCTCCTGAAGGGTGTCAGGCCTCAAGGCACTGACTCCAAGTGTACATTAGTTATTTCTACCTCCCACAGACAGACAGAACCCACTCTGCTAGCCAGGACCCTGCTCTGCTGCTCACATAACCAAATGCTCACCAAGAATTGAACTGCTGAGCTGTTAAGCTCATTTCTGTTGTGACTGGCATGACAAGGTGAGAAGCAGGAACACGTGCCATGACTAATGGGAATTTGTTGAGGGAAGGCACAACGGTGACAGTGGGAAAACTTCTGCAACATCTTTCAGCCAAGATGAATCCCCCATGGGCTGCCTGTGGTAAATAGCTTCTGGCTGACTGCACCTCACATGGCACGGCACCAAAATCATGGTAGGGTCTTTAAAGATCCACAAGACCAGCCATGGCTTGGGCATCCAGGATCCTTAAAGACCTCTCAGACTAACTGAGTTTGTGTCATGGGACCAAAATGAGCACACTGGAACCTGAACAGGCATCTCCAGGTGTGGAGCGTGCCGGTGTATCAGCCTCCAAGCAGACCAGGCTGCTGCAGTCTCTCCTCTCTCACATCCCTGTCTTGCTTCCACGCTTCACACCCCAGAGGTGGTGAGGGAGTTTGACTAAAAAAGAATTTATTTATTTATTACATTTTCAGCTTCCAAATTTGTGTGTAGCGAGGAATGAAACAACATCATTTTCTGCTTTGCTTACAATGGAGCAAACAGAGAGCAGTCTCCCCTGCCGCCTCCTTGGCAGGAGTGGCTGATGGCCCTTTTGAGGCAAAGCTGCCTATGAGCTCAGTGGGGAAAAGGAAATTAAGCCTGAAGAGAGCAATTCAACACTTCCACCAGTGTTGCTGGATTCATAGGAATACCGTTTACAGCCCCTCTCTGTAGGCCCCAAACTCATGGGGAAGGTTTCAGCACCTATGACTGGGGGACCTCCTTGGAGGAACAGGGGCTCTCGAGCAGGAACAGGACCTGCCAAACAAAATTAAGCATGTGTGTCTTTTCTGACAGGCTCACTCACCTAGGCAAGGAGGGATTTAAGCTAGACATATTGGGGAAGGACTGTCATAACCTGGGAAGTGACAGCACAGAGGGCAGTGAGGACCAACACAACAGGGATGGTTTTTGCACTCCCCTTGTGACAGCAGGACAGCTGGGGGCCCATCTCAAATGCCCGTGCACCAAAGCAAGCATCATGTGAAAAAAATAGGAGGAAGGATATGTTCACAGAGATTCACTGTGCTATAAACCCATTGGGATGACAGAGGTTTGGTGGGACAGCTCTCAGGACTGGCAGTGCTGTGTGGGATAGACACAGGTCTTTCAGGAGACAGGACAGAAAGGTGAGGAAATGGGGTTGTGCTCTCTGCAAAGGAGTGGCTGGAGTGCACCCAGCACTGCCTTGGTCAGTGAACTATCTGGGAGCTTGGGTGTAAGAATCAGAGGACATCACAGTGTCACTCCTGTTGGTTGGTGTCTGCTATTAATCATTTAATTAAGAAGAGGCAGTAGACAAAGACTGTCTTAGACAGACAGAAGAAGTCTCATAATCACAGGCCCTGGTGAGGGACTTTAACCACTGATACCTGCTGGCAGGGTGAAAATGTTGGGCTCAAGCAGTCCAGGAGACGTGGGGGTCCAACACACTCAGCATGAGTTAGCAGTATGCCCTTGCAGCAAAGACTAAGCATCCTGGGTTGTATTAGCAAGAGTGCAGCCCCATAAGTGGAGGGAAGTGATTATATAATTTTATATGGTGCTTGTTAGACAGCATCTGAAGCACTTCACAGTTTTGGTCTCCCCAGTACAAGAAGGCCATTGACATACCGGAGCAAGTCCACTGGAGAGCTCACAAGATGGTCAGAGGACCATAGCAGGTGAGGTACAAGTGGAACCTAAGAGAGCTGGGTCTGTTCAGCCTGAAGAAGAGAAGGCTGAGGGGAGAATTTATTGCTTTCTACAAATAGGTAGTGGGAAGGTGCAGAGAAGACAGAGACAGGCTTTTCTCAGAGGTGCACAGTGAACAGGAAAAAGCAGTAGACATGAGCTGCAACATGGGGAAAATTCTGACTCAAAATGACGAAATAGCTTTTACTTTGGGGAGGTCAAAGACAGGAACAGGTTCTCCAGAGAGGTGGTGGGAACTCCATCCCTGGCGATGTGCAAAACTCAGCTGGATGAGGCCCTCAGCAACCTGCTCTAATGGGCACAAGGAAGGAAGAAGCAAACTTGGAAGCCAGTTTGCTGCTCAAGAGCTAGAATTGATAGCTGATCAGTTCATGGAGAAGCAACCAAAGTAAGGCATGTCAGGGGAAAGGCTTACTGCACCAGCGTCCCCTTCCCTGGAGAGAAGGAATTTCAGACTAGGGACACCTGCCTAGCAGCACAATGCTCGGTAAAGCAAACCATAGCAGAAAATCAACCCCTTCCTCTCAAAGCAAACAAACAAAAAAAAGTTTGCCCCCTGACAAACATAAGCCTTGCTACATTTCATATCAGTGATTCACTGTAAGCCATTGGTAGTGTGCCTGTGCACGCAGGAAGTGGTAGGAGGAAACAGAACAAAATAAAATAAAGATTGTTGAAGAATGCTGATGTTGTCAAAGAATTTGTTCCCACCATATTGAGAGTACATGATAGTTTCACTGACTGTAGGTCCATTTTGTGCCTCCTCCCCTTTTATCACACACCCCATTCTGCACAGCAAATTCCTGGCAGTACAAAACAATCACACAGTGGTTTTGGAAAGTGAGCAAACATCTTCGCCAACTAATGCCCTGAGACCGCATAAAGTGCAGCAGAAAGGAAATACCCCAGTTGGGAAAATCAAATACCCTGCCTCCTCCAAGACATGCTTGTGGCTATGTTTTTCATGGCACACCAAAGCAGAGAGGCAGCTTGCAGCACCAGACTGAGATCTGGCTCAGCACTGGGTCAGCAGAGGACTCGCAAGCACCTTCTCCTTCTCCCTTCTGTCCCACTGGATGAGAGGAGTTCCCTGTCTCACCGCTCAGGACAGGCAGACCCATTGCTATCGCCAGCTAAGCTGGAGGCTGGGAGAACCCTGAAAGTTCTGGTGCAGAAATCCAAACTGCTACTCTTATGACAGAGAACAAAGCAACTCAGAGGGCGACCTCAGTCCTATAGCAGCACAGCTACCTGTAGTACATACCGTTTCAGATCTGAGACCAACACACACTGGAGAAGACAGAGGGGCTTAGTCTGGGAAAGAACAACGGTGGCTGCTGTTTTTGCTAGAGTTGTGCCCTAGCTGCTCTATCAGGGGACACAAGGACAGTGACTTCAGAGCATCCTCAGCACCACTTCTCTGGTGTCCTGGCAAACATGGGTAAGCAAAGCCCAGGTCTACTGTCTAGACCACATTTTGGGGGTTTTGTCTTAACCTCAGGGGGTTGGCATTTGTATCAGGAAAAAAAGCCACCATCAAACCAAGAAGGACTCAAGCTCAAGCAGGACTAGCAGACAGAGCTGTAGGCCATTCCGAGATCCTAGCAGAATGGTGTGATGACGGCCAAAACAGTCAAGGAGAGAGCAGTGAAAGTCACTACAGGGTACCAGCAGCAGAGCTGCAGTCAGGACGTGTGAACCCTGCCACTTTCCAAAGCCGTCAAGCTATTTTAGTTTGCAAAAGATCAAGTAAACTCAACAAATACAAACAGATCGGACCATGCAGACCAAATGCCCAAGAGGAGGAGGATGTGTCCAGATGTTCATACCTGGCTTGCCACTTTTTAAGATGAAGGAGAAAAGGGCACCCAAGGCTGAAATCCTGTTAGGAGTATAATGGCTCATTTCTTTCAGCTGCCACCTCGGTCAGAGGGCAAGGAAAGACTGAGAAGAGGGCAAATAGAGCAGGAAATAATTTCTCTGTGAATTTAAAAGCTGGTTTGGTTTCGCCTACTTAGAATCCAAAGCCAGCTAACATTAAAAATGACTGGATCTTAGTGGACAGTAATTTCGCTCAGATAAAAAGTCAGAGAGTTTTAATTTTCAGGGTGTCAAGCCAACATCTTAAAATGCCAAAACTGTCAGCACCAGCAACAGTTAGCATTGCCTCCCTGGCACTTGTCATTACTTTGCACACACCTTTTTAGGACAGTCTTAAAATGGGAGGCTTTGACCTTATTATTTTTTCCCATGTGTGGGTTGTGTTATGTTTTTACCATTCCCAGACTGCTGGAAGAAGGATTACTGAGAATAAAACCTCATGGGACCAGGATCTTCTAGGTGCTGCAGCCTCCTTCTGCCCAGCCATCTCTTGTTGATCCTCAATGGGAAAAACCTTTTGTGTCTGACCTCTTTGAACCGTTATCATGGGCAAAACCACAGCCTGCAGACCCACACTAGGTGAAGCACTACAGTTAAACAGCACTTTCAGGCGTTTCCATATTCAGCCTAACAACTCATCCCTCCAGGGGCAACTAGGCTGCTGCTGGACCCTTATGGCTCCAGGGACATGGGAAAGCACTACCAGGCTCTCTGGTATTGCTGAATAAGACTAAACTGCCAGCCTTTTTCCTCCCTTTTAGTGCAAATGTAATATGGCATGTCCATTACCCTGTATTTAGCACCCCCTCGACAAGGTAGTGAGGAGAGGCTGTTGCGAAGCACAGTGCAGTACCCCACTGCTCCACCTCCAGAGAGGCAGGATGTCCCACCCACACCAGGGACAGATTCTGCAGAGATGGAAATGAGCTCTGAGAAGAATGGCTTGAAACCCACATATTGGTTTCTTCTACATTTCACATCTGCAGGACAAGCCTGATGCCAGCTCAACATCTCATCTTATATGTGAGACCTTGGGGAGCTGCAGGGCAGGAGGGGTGCAAGAGCAGAGCCAGTGTGGGAATTCAAGTCCCAGGCAAGGTGTGGTAAGAGAGCTAGGTAGGACACGCTTGCGCAGAACCTGCTTGCACCAAGCTCGTTCTAGTTAATTGGCGTCAATCCTTCACTTTCTTGACAACTGCAACTCACATTAATTTAAATAATAAGAAAGACTGAGACATGAAAAATAGAGCACACTCTCCCAGTGCAATCACTGTTGCTCTCGAGATGAAAGCAAGTGATTTGTTTCCACAAAACATTACCGTGTCTCAAGAACACCCACTATAGCAGTTATTACAAACCAGGGGCCGCATAGGGGAGGCAGCAAGGAAAGCACAAACAAGATAACATGCAAACATCTGCTGTTGTTATCCTTGCCTTTTACGACCAAAACCCTTCAGAGCTCAAAACACCTCCTGAGATATTACCTGAAATCATGTGGGCAGGCTGAATCAGTTTTATCATCCAAGGTTATGGAGTAGGCAAGGAGTGGTGCCACACCCCTCATCTCCTAGTAAATAAGTCAGCCCAACAGTTAAGAGATGTGAATTCACATGCAGGATGCCAGCTCCTAGGTACCTTTCCAGGAATGCAATAGGGGATGAAACAAGAAAGCACCAAGGTCACCCCTGCTGAAGGGTATAACCAGCAATGCTTCCAGAAATCTTTTTCTAATGTAGTTTATACTGGAACCAGCCATGCCATAATTCACAAACAGTTTAAATACCCATCTTTTGCTCAGAGCATCTAGACACAGTATAGGCACAAAGCGACAGGAACAGGAACCACTGCTTAGCATAAGTCTTATCCTGTGAGGCAGCTGCTCCCCCATCTGAAGTTACAAGACTGCTTAACAGTCAAGTATTTTGTCAATAAGTCACAAAATACATTTAAAAAAATAGAGCTCTTATTCCCACCCTACAGACCTAAAATACAGCAAAAGCTACTTAATCCCTCCAAGACACAGAAGCAAATACTAGTGAAAATAAGAAAACCCATAAGCTCTATTTAAGTGCTCTAACTGCTTTTCCCAAGAAGGGCACCTTGGATACAAAACCCCTTCCATATATCCTCATTAGTTAGTTGCTTCCTCCAGCATATTTACCTTCCTCTCTATTGGCAAGTAGGACCCCCATCTGTTGCAGAAAATTAAGACTCCCACCCACTAATCCACAGGAGACCCTGCTTTTCAGGGCAAAAAGAAAACATCAGGACTTCTCTCCAAAGTCAAAGGAACTTCATAGCCACTAAAGCCCTCCGCAGGTGTCTATCAATTAGCCTCAAGAGTTCTCATTTCCTTGTCCCCAGCTCCCAATTAACAGCACTTTGCAACAAACACAAAGACGCTAATAAGCCCCAAGGCAGAGGTAGGGGGGACGCTGACCATCGCATGGCCCTTGAAGCTTTAGAGCTGCCACCTTGCTCACCACAATTAAGGGTCCTTTCCTGGGGCAATTAATTGACAGTAAATTGGCCTCATTAGTCATTGTTTAGTTGAAGTGTTCAGTGAGGAAAGAGGGCCTGAAGAGGGGGCTGAGCTGCTAAACACAACTAAATGGTTTAATTTCCCTCTTATGTGTGCAGCACGCTAATCACAGCTCTTTACAGTGTAACAAGAAACAGCTTGTTGCTGCTTAGGTCCACAAGGGGAGTAAGCTGAGGGCTGGAAAGTAAAATCCAGGCACTCTTTGGGGTGTGGCATGCTAATGTTTCTGAAGTACTTTGCAGACAAAATGCGACATGAGACCCAAGATGTGTTTTTTATGGTCTGATTCATGACACAGCCTCAGCCAGGGGGAGATGAAGCTGTCACCAGGGTGGGAGGGCAGAGAGTGAAGCTGTTGAACTTCATTGAGGAGAGTGGATTCTGAAACATCCTTCTCACCCTCCTCTGCTAGGCTTGTTTCACCCTGACAGCGCCTCTCTTGGCATTAAAGCTTCTGGTGAAGTAGAGGCAAACACTGAAGGCTTGGTTTTGGTTTTTAGTTCCTTGGAAACCAAAAACTTTCCAAAATACACTACAGTGTTTTTACAAGGTGTAAAAATTGCCTTTTTCTATTGTCTGAAAGTGGGTGACTTGCCTGGTGGCCTTATTTAAGGAAGGATCTAACCCATCCAGACTGTGGAAAACAATGAAGAGATCTGCTGTTCCCAGCCCATGTGTTCCCACACCGGTCTGCCCCAGCATGGTAGATCTCCATCCAAGCATTGCTGCTGATGCTGAGAGAGGCTGGGACGAAGGAGGCACAGGGGCTGCTAGCTTGGGCCGTGCACCTTGGCAAGCTTGTGCCATCATGCAGCTGGGCCTCACCCACTGAGGCACCACGCAGGAAATTATTTAAATCCAGATGGGGACTGCATGTATTGCACTGACTGGGAAGAGGGAAGCAGGAAGGAAGCTGTAAATCAAAGTCATGTGGAAAGCCCTCCCAGTTTGCTGAGCTGGGTAGTTTGTCAGAGCTCACTGCATTTGAGAGTAAGAACTGACAAATCAAACCTGTGGTTTATGTGGACTATTTTTCCACATAAAATTGCATGGGGAACACTTCCAGTACATTGTTTCTTAGCAGAGTGCAGCATGGAGTGTAACCCTGTTAGGCAGCCCCATTCATGAGCTGTTGGAAAAGGCAGCACAAAACTGGGCTCTATTGCTCATACTAATTCCCACTGGGTTTTTGTGGGGTTTGTTTGTTTGTTTGTTTTTTAAAACTTGTCTCCATGAAATTGTCAGGAGATAAATTATTTTACTTCCTGACTGAGAGGGAAACAGCAAGAAAAAAATAGTTTAAATCTTGAGCCAACCTCGCTTTTCAGTGCATGGATGTGACGTTGTGAGACAGGGACAAAAGCAGTCTCATTCCTGATCTTAACCCAGTGCTTCAGCTTTAAACCCAGACCCCAGCTTTTTACCCTAAAGAAGTTCCACTCCTAGCCTAGACACCAGCCTTGGCCCAATGCTGATAGTATTTCACCCACACCTGTTTTTTTGGTGTCCCCCCAGCCAAGCACAAGATCACGAACCTGTGTTTGTGGAGCCTGATGCAGCCCAGAAGAGCAGGTTCTCAGTTGCATGCTTAGCATCTAAACAAAAGCACAAAGCACAAGCCATATGCATGCCTGATATCCTCTTATCACCAGATTTGGACCTCTGGATATGAAGTATTTGTTCCTTGCTACAAAACTTCTTTTTCCTTTCTGTTAATATATGAAATTTATGCTGGGACTGCAGTGATCCACTTATCTGCGGTTCATCTCTTTGAATGACAGCTCTATACATTTGTCACTCCTGTTGCTCTGCTTCTTTCCCCTTGTAAAACTGACTGTAAGCACTTTATGGCTAACCCTCCTAGAGAGGCCTGCTGTGAAAACACAGCCTTCTTCACAGGACATGTGTAAACAACAACAGAAGTGCTTGCCACACTAATCCCCAGGGATTAACCCTTGGAATGCCACCTAATCCCAAACACTTTAAGGACTAGGGATGTACACAGGTTTTGGTCTTTGTTTCAAGTGTATTTATACATTCCCTTAGTCCATTTTTTAAAAATCTGTCAAGTATTTACCTATGGGACTGAAACAATACAAAATCTTTTCTTCTGCAGATATAATTAGCCATTCTGTAAGAGAAATTCTGTGAAAAAAAGTTGTCCTTAGTGCCCAGGTCTTCCAAAGACATAGTGGAAAATTTTATTAAGAAAAAGCTTTTCACAGAAACATTAAGAATGCTGGATATACACGCTACACAGCTGAGTCCTGATATGCAGCCTTTCTAGGGCTTGATTCAGAGCCCAGGGAGCTCCTCCTTTGATGTGAATGGCCTTTGGACAAATTCTTGTACAGCAAGAATGGGTGATGGCTTCAAGGAAGTGTTGCAGCCAGAACAGGGATGCTTTATTAGTCAGTCGAGAGAAAAAAGACAGATTATGCATTTTCAACTGAGTCCCAGCAGCCTCCTGCCTTTTAACTCTTTCTTTGGGAAGTAGACTAAGGAGCACAGGCCAGGTATGGGAAGAAAGTAGAGAGAAAAGCCTATGTGATTCCAGGGCAAAAGGCAGAGGTTCAGAGGGGGTCTCCATGCATTAGGAAGATTTCCTGTGATTTCCTGATTAGGCAAGCAGGGGAGGAAGTTATTTTCAGTTAACACCCGATTCTGGGTGAAGATGAGGTGATCCACCAAAGCTTTTTTAAAGGCAGGAGAAACAGAGCTAAAGTTTTTGTTTGGGGGTTTGGTTTTTTTCAGATTTTATGCTTTTGCTTATGTTCAGCTCATTAGGGACAGAAGATACAACAAATAGAACAGCCTTCATGAACCACCTGATGGACACCCACACACAGGCTGAAAAGAAAAGGCAGTTCTCTCCAAACCCTGTCCTCCTATTCCTTTGGCTGCCCATGGGTTATCTCACTGCCTCTGTGATAAGACACAGGGCCGTGCATATAAAGCTTTAACGGTCTTGTGCATGCCTCATACCCAAGGATCTGGCTCAGTTTCAACTCAGACAGACAGCTTCACAGTGACATGCCTCTCATTCAAATCAAATGCATGTGGTACATCTTTTATTAGCGGGCTTTCCTTCTTTATGGATTGAAATAAGCAAAATGGAGCAGTGTCCTGGGTTCAGCTGAGGCAGCATTAACTTTTTTCATAATAGCTAGCAAGCGGCTGTGTTTTGGATTTTTGCTAAGAAGAAAGCTGATAACAGTGATGTTTATAGTTGTTGCCAGGACATTCAAGGTCTTTTCAGCTTCTCTGCTGGGCCAGTGTCTGCAGGTGCAGGGGAAGCTGTGAGGGAGCACAGCCCAATTGCTAGCCTGGGATTCGACCTAAGGTTTGGGATTGAAACCTAAAGTGGAGAATAGTCTATTCCATAACATGCATATCATGCCCAGTATACAGGTGAGGGCTCCGTGGAAGCTCATCCCTTTTTTGTTCCAGATCCCTTCTTGCTCCAGATCAGCTCTCTTTCCAGGTCGGCTCTCTCAGGGTGATCCCTCTTGCCAGGTCCTCTCCCGCCCTTGGTCAGCTCTCAATCTGGGATGCTCAGGCTCTTATCTCCATTCTGGGAGTGCAGTTTTGGGACTCTCCCTGCTCCAGGATCGTTAGCCAGGAATGTGCTGACCTTTGGTCATCAGGTGGTAAGCAGTATCACTGTGTATCGCTCCTTTGTATATTTGTATATATAATTCTTTACTATTGTAGTTTATTTATTAAATTGTTCTAATCTCAACCCATGAGTCTTTTTTCCCTTTAATTCTCTCCCTCATCCCTGGGGGGGGGGTGGCGGGGGGAGAGTGGGGAGTGTGGGGAGTGAGTGAGTAGTTGTGTGGGGTTGGCTCCCAGCCAAAGGTAAACCCCTCACAAGCAGAACAGCTTGCTTGTAACCAGCTTTCAAGACTGCTTTCAGGCTTCTAGGGGAGCAGAAATCTAGGGTAGCATTTTGGAAATGCTGGTTTTGCTTCCAGTCAAAAGCATAAAGAACAAAGTTAATAATCCCATACTCAGACCTTTACATACTTTGGATAAAATTCACTCTTGTGTTAAGGGCACAGATTTGGAGAAGAGTGTTAAGTACTGTACACTGTCCCTGATCTATCACTGTCAAACTCATGGCCTAGGACAACTGTCTGGTAAGAAAACACTGCTGTCTCCCCAGCAAGAGACACTCCCCAACATTTTGTCCAATTCAGCAAGTGATGGACAATCTATAACACAAGCCACCATAGCTGCTTCACCAAGTAGTTGGATCAGAAATCAGAAGACTAACGTCTTAGCAGAGAGCAGCTGCCTCGTTTGATGCTGAAAGTCCCACCAAAAACATTTCAAGCAAAAATGAACCTGAAACAAATCCCCATCTCAAAAAAATAAAAAATTTTGAGCATGAAAAAGGCCGAAAGTACAACTCCACATTTTTTCAGCTTGGGCCGCTCAGTACATTGCTGCATTGTCACTATTGCTGGATCCACAGATGGTGGCCTTTCCCAGCACACACAGTTACGAGATGCCAGCTGTGACACCTTAAATCGTTAGCTATTGTTGAGTTTGGTGATAGCTGCAGCAGTGTATTTTCTAAAGGCCAGGGTGTTACCATCAGCCATCTGAGAAGGGAAAGCGTCTGAGGCAAAAAATCCCTTCTGTCAGAAATGCTCTTCTACACAAGTCTGATCCAGCAGAAAAGAGGAAAAAAACAAATGCACTTCTCCTGAAGCAAAGACGTCTTCAAACAAAGTAAGTAGCTGGCTAGAGCTAGAGATGTGATTGTGGTGATTTCCTTCCCACAAACCAAACGAGAGCCAAGATCTCTTGGGGAGGAGAGTTTCTGCTGTCTGAAGTTCCCTGCCAAAAGAGAGTGCAGCCTGTTTTGGTTCAGCCATGTGCAGCAGCACCTTGACGTCTTGGAAGTTTCCCACTGTTTTTTTTTTTTCCCCCCGACCATTGCCATGTGGTAAAGATGTGCTGTATACATGCAGACAACTGCAAGGGAGGGGAGGGATAGATTCCAAGAGCTTTGCTCTGTAAACACATTACCGGTGCCATTTCAATTAAAGGAGAATCTCTCCCAGACTGCCAGGCATGAGACTTATTCCTTGTAGCCTGCAGCTTGATCAAGACACATAAGAACACTGGCTGTCCCTCTTCCCCCAGTGGAGTTCAAGTCTGCCCTCTTCAAAATTGACGGAAATATTTTGCTGGTCTCTCAGTTGTTAGCAAACTGAGGTAATTAGCACATTATATTCAAGGATTGCAGAGAAATGCAGGAAATGAGAGTACTCAATTCCACCAGAGCTGAGTGGGATTACCCACCCATATTGTTCTGAGAGGCCAGGAGGAGGCTGGCCGTCAGATGCCCAGGGTTAGCTACAAATGTGGGTGTCTACAAGAAAGAAGCAGCAAAATTTTTGAAGTTTTGGAATAGCAAGGATCAAACTGAGAATAAATAGGTAGACATTGTCCTTTCAGGAGAATAAGGTTACATCCAGAAAAGGTCACCAGCACCTTTATGCTGAGTGGAACAAGAGCTTTACAGACAACTTTCACCTAAGGTTCTGCAAGCAAAATACTGGCTGGAGAGCAGGGATGAGGTGATCTCCCCTGCTGATCAACAAAGAACACTAAAAAAGCCTTCTACTGCAGCAGGGGATCAAAAACTAAGTCCAATGGAAAACATAAGCCATATCTCCCTGCTGTAACAGCACCTCCACATCTGAGTACCTGTAATATCATCATTAGCAGGGTAAGCAACACCACCAAAAAATGAAGGGAAGAATTACTTCCTGAAGAAGTCACTAGGTCTGGTACTCCAGGTACAGTGATTGTTCTGCTACACATTTGTGCTATAACCCTGAGTAAGTCACTCCACATTTCTAAGGCTCAGTTCCCCTTCTCGCTCTTACGGAACTACTGTGTGCAAGTTGCATGGCATCCCCAGTGACTGGTACCCAAATGGTATCATGAGAGGTACAATGCCTTACCAGCTCCAGCTCCAGCCAGTGATGAGGAGGAGCAGGGGAGGAATATCTACAAAGCCTCAGACTGTTAAAGGGAGTTCCTCATGAGGAATTATTGTGCTGCATGATTCCTTGGCACAGCAAACCCAAGGCAGACCTTTCCACAGGCAGACAAAACAGGCCTGATTCTTCACTGCTGGCATACAGTACAGATAAAACACTCTTTTACATGAAAGGGAATGCAAAGGAGAGAATCAGCCCTGCGGTTCATAAACCCAAGGGAAGAAGCAGGACCCACTAAACATTGTGCCAACTGAAAAAGGAATAGAAGTGTAATCAATACAGTTAGGGATACTGATGGATGATAGGGATACACTCATACACTTTCTGTTCTGGTGGTCATGATA
>NW_010105094.1:0-1094 GCF_000699245.1 Pterocles gutturalis | reverse complement strand
GGTGTAGGCCTCCTGGGGCGGGGGCACAGGCAAGGCTGAACACAGACTGCTGGAGCTGGCAGGACACAGGAAGGGAGCAACCCGAGGGGACGGGGGCTCTGCTGGCCCCTGCGAGACCTGTCGCTCTCGGAAATGCACCTGGCTGCTGAGGGGACCGAAGGAGGAGCTTCATCCTCCCTGCTTGTGCCAGCACAAGGGTTTCTGTTGCTGCACTGAACCAGTCGGGGCGGTTGTTTGCCCAGATTGATTTCCTGGCCTGCCTCGCCTTGTGCAGGCGGGAGGAGGGCAGGCAGGGCTGCGGGACCGAGCAGCCTGCAAACAGCTGGCGTGAGCGGTTCTGAGCACGCAGCCGTTGCCGCTGGCCCCTCAGTGAGCAGCTTGGGCAGAGGGGGTGAGCAGGCGCGTCCGACCCGTGGCTGCTTCCCGGAATGCCAGCCCAGCCCGGACAGAAGGCTTGGACTTGCAAACCTTCCCTGGTTGGTGTGGGGGTGGGAGCCCTCCCTGGATGGCCCTGTCCTAACTGCTCAGCCTTTGAGAACAGGAGCCCTCTGTGCTGGGTGGACAGTACCCCTGCTCCTCCTGCCCCTCCAGATCCCTGAGGACGGGAGTTACAGGAGCCAGGTCAGCTGGGTGGGAGACTGGGGGACTTGGGTCACAAGAGAGGGAGAAGGTCCCGCTTCCAGGCACGGCCCAAGAGCAGCCTGGGTGGGGATGTCACCTCATCCTGCAGGGACAGTGCAGGGTACGGAAGATGGGTTGGTGCGGCCCATGAACACGCTCTCCCTCCCCAGGCAGACCAATAAAGATCGCAGCAATCTGTGGAATCCAGGCGCTGTTGAACTTGGCTTGTCCCCTTCCTTCTCAGTTACCATCCATGCTCAGCCTCCCAGCTTGCAGGAATGGGAACGGGCGAGATCAGCATCCCCCTGCCTTAGAGATGTTTGTCTTGAGCAGGGGCCTGGCTGTTAATGACTTCCTTCAGGGAGGCAGCTTGCCAGGCACGCGAGAGATGGAGGAGCACACAGAGCCCAGGGACGCAGCGTGTGCTGCCTGCCCTCGGCCGCAGGGCTGCAGGTCCCCTCTTCTCCGAGCTC
>NW_010105093.1:696-14509 GCF_000699245.1 Pterocles gutturalis | reverse complement strand
ACATCTGTTTGTCCTACGAGCCCCATGAAAGGGTCCCCTCGTCTCCAGGGTGGGTTATCCACACCTGTTTCTCCTGGAAGCACCATCACCCCACCTCCAAGCGGGATCAGCCCCAAGGAGGGGTCCCTGGTGCCCTCTGCCCCAAGGAGGGGTCCCCGCTCACCTCAATCCCGAAATACTGGTGCCCTTTGCCCAGCACGGCGTCTACATACTCCAGGACCAGCTCCACAGCCTCCTCCAGTAGATCGTAGTTCAGATAGAGACGCAGCAGCTCGGCAGCGTCCACCTTCTGCAAGCAGAGAGGGCTGGTGGCAGCCAGGGAAAGCTCGCCACAATTCCCACAGTAACCTGTCCCGAGCCTCGGTAACAGCCACAAAGCAGCCGGCACGAATTCCCGGAGCTGGGAACGGGAAGGTGGGGCAAAGCTTGCAACAAGGAGAGAAGGGGACAGCGCAGCTCGGGGACAGCTGGAATTTTTGGCCGGCAAGCAGCATGTGCTGAGCGGTGACCCTGACCCTCGCCGTTCTCACCTTGTAGCTGTTAATGAGCCAGTTGGGCAGAGGGATCCCGTGCGCCAAGAGCTTGTTGATGACGCAGCGATGGTACAGGCTGTTCTGGGATGGGTAACGCTCCAAATAGGACGACAGCAGCCGCCAGGCTTCATCCGTGGAGCTGCATGGCAGAACCCGTGCCAGCAGCCCCTGCCACCGTCTGCAAGGGCACCACATGCTCCAGGGGACCTGTCCCGCTGCCCGGGTCCAACACAGGCTGGGGACAGCGTGGTGACAGCACAGAAGCATGGCTCTCCCGCTGTCCCAGTCCCACAGGTCTGCTTTAAGGGGGTTTTAGGAACCTCTGATCCCCAATTCCCGCAAGAGTTTTCCCTCCAGGACTCTCACTCTCACACAGAGCGGCTCCGCTCTTCTCCCCCCCAGCCCAGGACCCACCTGGACTCTTTGGTGGTGACCAGTGCGGAGAGCTGGTTTGCTGCCAGCCAGTCCCAGGCCTCTGCCTGCGCCACCTCCCCGCCCAGCTGCAGCTTGATGCACCTGCAAGACAGAGCGGGACAAAGGCGGGTGCCTCCTGAGCCCCTTCACCCTGTCGGCATCAACCCACCCCGCGCAGGGCTGCTCCTGAGCAACCGCTCTGAATTAGCCGGCCTGGCAGGACGCGGCGGCTATTAGAGCGATTTCTAAGCTGCTCTTAGTGCCTGAGAGGAATTAATAATGACTCTGGTGTCAGCAGGCTTTAGGACCCAAGCTTGGGTAAGAGATGCCCTCCGTGAGTCCAGCTGCAGGAGCAGGTTGCAGCAGAGCTCCCGAAAAACAGAGAGGCAAAGGGGAGGAATCCTGGGGTCGGAGGTGAGGCATGAGAGCCAACGGCCAGCACAGAGACCAGACTGAGGAGCAAGTGCTCTGTCAACCGCTGTTTGAGAGCCGCTCAACAGCTCAAATCCGTGAGCAGCTCAGAGGGCAGCAGCAGGAGCGTGCCGTCAGCCAGCTCACCAGGAAGGTCACAGAATCCCAGAAGGGTTTGGGTTGGGAGGGACCTTAAAGCCCATCCAGTGCCACCCCCTGCCATGGGCAGGGACACCTCCCACCAGCCCAGGTTGCCCAAAGCCTCATCCAGCCTGGCCTTGAACCCCTCCAGGGATGGGGCATCCACAGCTGCTCTGGGCAACCTGGGCCACTGCCTCACCCTCGGCACAGGAAAACATTTCTTCCCAAGATCTCATCTGATCTGCCCTCTTCCAGTTTAAATCCACTCCCCCTTGTCCTGTCACTGCATGCCTCCAGATGATGGCGGTGCCTGTGTCGGGATCACCTCTGACTGTCAGATCCCAGCTCTCTCCCCTGAGACCAGGGAGAAATCTCCCCCTCCACTACCTGCTCAGGTTCCCTTATTTTTCCTTTTCAGGTGTGAAGAGCCAGTTCCACCTCAACCCCCCGCAGCCAGCAGCTGCTGTGGCACAGAGTGAGCGGCCCCGGCGAGCAGACAGGTCAGGACAGCGCTGGCTTCTGACTCCGCACCCTGCCGAGCCCCACGCAGCACATGTCCCTCCAGCCGTGCGTCACCCCAGGTGGGGAGGAGACGCTCGTTACGTACTTGAAAGTGAGTCCCTCAAACACGGGCGTCAAGGGCAGCTTGAAGGTTTGGCACAGAGTGATGGCAGTGTCGAAGAGGCCGGCCCGCACCAGGAGAGCAACCGTTTCCTCGGGTGTAGAGTTCCCTGCAGGGAAGGAGGACCAGGTAAGCACCTCTCCCAGTCACACCCCAGTGCTTACTGGGGCCTAACTCCGCACAATTCAGCAGCAGTTACAGCCCCAACATAAGCCACCCCGCAGCAGCACTTCCCATCGCACGGCCTGAGGCTTTCGTGGCCTCGGGAGAATCCCGTGAGCCCAGGAGCCATCCCCAGAGGGACCACACAAAGCAGCAGCGACCCACGGGGCTGTCCCCGATCAGGTGCCAGCTGCAGAGGGACACAGGCAGCAGCGTACAGCCCGCAGCCAAATCCTGCTGCTGTTGAGGCGATCGCGGAGGGGACAGCCCTGTCCCTGGTGCAGCTGGGCTGTGTCCACGTGAACAAGGCATCAGCTCGGCTTTGCCAGCACAGGCAGGAGGAGAGATGAAACAGTGGCACCCGGCTCCCTGCTTCTCCAGTTTGCCCTCAAACCAGCTGTTCGATCCTTTCCCTGCAATCCCTCCCCTCAAGTCATCTCCTCCTGATACATGTTGTGCAACTTGTATCAGAGTCAGGGTTGGAGAGTTGCAGCTTTTTCCTCCCCAAAAGGAACAACTTTGACAAACTAACACTGTGTCACAAAGCAAGATTGTCCAGGACAATAATTTAAGTCTCACAGCAAGTGTTTTTTTTCCTCAGGCTTTCTAATTCTGCTTCATCTGGGGGCGATTTCTGGCCAGACAAAAAGCTGCCTCTGTCCCAGCTCGTGAGCTCAGCCCCGGCCCCATGCTGTGGAGTGCTACTAGAGCCTGGCAAGGCAAACAATGGTGGGAAACTTAAAATCGCTTCTCCTCATCTGCCTCTCCAACGCTGATGAGCTTGGTGGCAAGATTTCACGCTAGGGAAGCGAACTGAACCGTCCCTTCCAGCTCCTGGGCTTGGGTTTGCGTCTGGGTCAGAAGAAAATTGCCGTTTCCTCACCTGGGCTACGACTGAACGCGCTGTAACCAGCACAAAGCTCAGGGGAAGCGAGAGGTGGCTGCGCCGCGTCCCTCTTACCTGCCACAGCCGCTGCCGGCAGGTCATGCTGCACCAGCGTCAGCCGGATCTGGGCCAGCACACACTCCCTCTCCAAATCCTCCAGCTCCAGGATCTCGATTTGGCGAGTGGCTGTAACAGACGGACACAAGGGGCTTTTAAAAAGGGCTCCTCAGGCATCAGGCAAAACATCTGCACCCCTCTGCCACCCTCAGAGGAGCCGTACCACAGAAAGCACCGCAGGAGGGGTCGGTTTTCCTGCCTCTTCCTTACTACCTCGAACTGTGCCCGTCTCCTTGACCCAAACCTCCCGTTCCTCCCCTCTGAGAGATCTTATCTCATGTTTGGAAACAACCGCTGATGCCTGGGCATATGCTACCAAAGAGCTCGTTCAGAAATAATTGTTTTAAAAATACCTGACCTTACATTTTTCTATCGTAATGCTGAGGATGCCGAGTCTAACCCGACGCCACCACCCCGTGCTTGGTGGGCACAGGCAGAGCAGAGACCTCACCAGCAGAGACTCACAACGTCAGCAGGGTTTCCAAGAGCACAAACAACATGTCTTGAACAACTAGAAATTGCCTCAAAAGGCTTTTTTTTAATTACAAGTTATTTCCACTGAGAGCAAAAGTGCTGACAAGACACCAAAGTGCAGAGGAGTGTGGACAGAAGCTCCTTGGGGAATAGCTGTTATGTGGCAGCACATTGCAACCGGAGACACTAACACCAGGAGAGCTAACTGGCTTAAAATCCCCCAAATTCTTGATCTGGCAGAGGTGAGCGCTGCCCTGAGCCACCTCCCAGCTCAGGCGGGAGCAGCAGAGCTCTGAGGCCAGGGAAGGAGTCAGAGGAAGCGCCAGGACCGGGCACTTACCCGGGACAGCCGTGCACTCCCCATCGTGGCTTCTCTTCGGCGATGCTCCGGGGCGTTCGTACTTGCAGGAGAAAGCAGAAAGAGGGTTTACGTCCACCTGGTTTCCAAACGATACAGCCTCAAGAGCAGCTCTGCATTTCAGGCCTTGATTTGAATCAGAAAAGCCGTACAACGACCCGGCAGTTCAGGTTACACTTATCTCTGGCTATCAGAAACACAGCACAGCGTTAGCCGATCAGGCTGCGGCCACCACCTCCCCGCAAACAGATTGGAAACACAAACCACGTTACAGTTAATTCTCTTTCTGACTGGTATTCTGGCTGTTCAGCCTCCCCAAAAAGATTTGCTCTGTCTTCAACAAAAGCTGATATATTCCCACAAGCATACACCAGCCCCCTCCCAAAAGCTGCCCTGCCTCCATCCTGCTCCAAAAAGGGGCAACAACAGAAGGGTGACGGGTAGGACTGATGTCTCTGCTGAGCAGGGCAAGTCAGCACTGCAGAAGATGGCCAAGAAGACGAGAGTAGCAAATTGAGAAGGCCAATGCCTCTACTGATAACATCAGAAAGGATTTTGGAAGCTCCTTCCCTAACACACAGCTGTAAGCTCCCCCACAGTCCGTAGCTCAGGCCAGAGGCTCCACAGGAAGCTCCGCGGTTCCTACCACAGCTCCAGAAGCCGGCTGCACTATCCAGGCGTACTCCGGGCGGATCAACCGTAAGCAGTTAATAGCGGCGAGAAAACAATTTCCCTGTTTCTGGAGCCCTCGGAGCGTCCGCACCTCCCTGCCCAGGCGCATGCCATACTCAAACATCACCGTTCCAGCTGAGGAGAGAAGGGAAATACATCAGCCAAGAGCCAGGACAGGCCAGCCCCTGACAGGGGTATGGCAAGCGGTGTCCCAGGGGGTCTGTGACACCACAACGTGCCCAACCGGAGCCTCACCCTTGCGGTAGTTGTGGCGGTAAATGTGGAAGGCATAGAGCAGCTCGTAGTAATTGTGGGTCATCAGGTCCACGGCTCGAGCGTGCGATTCGATGATCCCCACGACCTGCGGCACACAGAGGCTCCAAGGGGTCGGCAATCCCTTTAAAGAGAGCGGCTGGGCCCCCTCTCCTCCCAGCCCAGGCCGATTACCTCGTTATGGAGGTTCACGTAGGGGAATTCCACCAGGTCCTGGAGCTGGGAGCGCTCGCAGAGAACCACCACTAGCTGGCGTAGACAGTCCAGCTGCCTGCCAAGAGAGAGAACAACGTTCTGGGGGAGCGGGGACAAACCCAGCTCCAGGGTGCAGGCTTTCAGCTGCGAATGTGCCGCTTTGTGACAAGCTCCGTAGGTTTCTTTCCAGTTTAGAGCCAAGAGGTCCCTTCAGGCTTCTCCTGGGCTGATCCTGGACGGCCAAAATCCTCTGCAAAGGTCTCTCAGGAAGGCAGTCTCCCTCCCTCAGCTCTCTTTGGTAGGATTTTCTTCAGCCTCAATTCTAACGCATTCCTACTTCCCCTCTGAACATCTGTTCCAGCCTCATCCCCCCCTCCTCTGCGAGGGTGAAGCTTCCTCCACCCAGTTCACTTCTCAGATGAAGCTGAAAATTCAGCTCCAGGTCTTTTCTTTCTTAAACTAAATCCACTAGACTCCTAAAACTTCCCAACACGATGCCACATGCCATCCTTGAGCCATTTTTTTGTTCAGCCTCCCCCCCGGCCCACTTTTCTCCTTTGAGATGGGCCAATCCCAGCTGTTCTTACAAAAATGCAGCGTGCCTTTTTAAACACAAGCTAAACCAGAACCCCTAACACAGCAGGCATCATAAAGCGTCAGTCTGACGGAAAAACTGGTACACGGACCTCCGAGAGAAGTGAGCATAAAGGCACAAAACTGTCACCTACCTGCTTGGATCTGGGTTTTGCGTTAGGGCCACATATGCTTCGCTGTTGTGTCCCAAATCCAAGTGATGTTTGAAGACGCAAGTCCTCAAAGTAGCCTGAAAACACCAAAGACACAAACCAGCATGTTTCGAGTTACACAACAAAAAAGAAATTCCCGTGTAAGCTCCCTGAAGAAATATGTTGATGAAAAAGCAGTGAGCCGTACCTGGCTTCTCCAGTCATCCGCCGACTCCATGATAGCCAGGGTGGCCAGCTGGATGACCAGCTCCGGTAACCCCACCATGTCCAGCAAGCGCAGAACCTGGAGAAGACAAGACTCTCACGCTGGCTGCAGTGGCTCTGAAGAACGGGTCGGGTTGGCGAAGGGGTTTTTTGTTTGTTTTTTAAGAGCTATTCCTGCCCCTACTAACCACAAGAGCAGTCAAAGGATTTTGCCAATGTTTCTAAGCGATCAGACTGGGAAAGGAAAGATTTTTGGTAAGTCACAGAGGCCTCAACCAAATCTCAGCACAACAGGCCCAGGCTACAGCTTTTTTGGAGGATTCATCTCTGCACGTGCGAGTTTTCTGAAACATTTTAGTGTTGGTGGTTATAGTAAACCCCTGCGACAGAGAGGTGAACGATCCTGTCCTGGAGGACGCCCACAGCTGTATTAGAGAGAGAAGTTCCCTCTCCGAGGGCACTCAACGATCCTCGTGTTCTCTGGATTTTCAAGCCAGGGAATCCCTCACAACGAGCCTAGGTCCAAGCTTGCAGCCTGTCTGAACCATGGTATTAAGCAAGAAGAAAGATGCTATCTCAGTTGAAAGACATTCATTTTAATTTGCCTCAAAGCTTAAGAACCTTCCCCTGAAGCAGCATCTTCCATCCAGCCTGGACATGTCTGGCTCCTGCCTCCAGCAGCTGGGTCTCACCCTGCCTCTTCCTGCTGGGTAACAAACTCCTCTGCTACTGGCACACTAAGAGGTGGAAAGTACCCAGCTCCCACGCTGCAGTCACCCTGCCATCACCCCCCAAAGAAAGAACACAGACTACATGGAGGTTTCCTCTCCCAAAAAATGTTTTCTGAGTCTCAAGCCACTTCCCCAAGCGCTGGGGCGGAGCAGGAAGCCTCTCTCCAAGTGGTGTCTGTGTGGAACGACTCGGGGCCAATTCACTGGCTGAGGACTGTCCGCTGGGGCGGCTCAGCCGTACCTTGTTGTAGTACTGCAGGCGCGGGGTGGAGACCACCTCACCCTCCTCGGGCTGGATCAGCCTGTCCAGGAACTCTTCCTTCCCCACCTCTGACGCAGCTTGGCAGAAACAGTCCAGAGCCTAGAAGCAGAGCAGAAACCCGCTCGCGTGTGCCCAGCCTGCTGTACTGGTGAGAGGACAGCGCTGCCTGCTCCAGCTCCAGCGTACGAGACTTGCTGGCCCCAAGCTAACGAGAACTTGCCCAAGAGCAGATCCCACCATCCCCTTCCAATCCCACTCTTTGCCCAAAGGAGGCAGAGCTCGAGATGGAACTTTCCTGACTCGCAGGATAAAGGTCCCAGACCCCTGAGGGAAGGAGACGAGGGTTTTACCTTGTGCCCCTCGCCCATGACAAGGTAGCACCGGCCCATCATGAAGCAGCAGGAGCCCATGTTCACGTGGCACCAGGGCTGCAGCAGGCGGATGTATTCCTACAGGAGAGGAGGAATGGGAGTTTCAATTCAGGTCAGCACTCGCTCGTGACCTGCAGGCAGCCAGTACCAGAGGAAGGGTCAGGTCTCCTAACACCAAAGCACCATTTTGGCGGCCCCTTTAGCTGCTGTGCTCCCACAAATCCCTCTCTTCCAGCTCGACGGCTGTTTTCCCCAGCCCCAAAGTCCCCTCAGTGCACAAATGCGGAGACGTGCCCCCGGGAAACAACCTGAACACCTCCAGTGTCTGTACAGAGCACCTCTGAAACAGCACCCAACATCCCCAAAAATCTGACACAAGGCTCTTTACAACCGTTGCACACCAGCTGTTGGGAACTGCAGAGGAAACGTTATCCTGGCGTGCACAGAGCCTGAACGGGAGCGTGTGTGCGCGAGGGCAGCAGGAGAAGAGGGAAAGCCGGTGTTTGAGGAGCAGTATCCGTGCAGCAGGAAAGGGAGAGCGGCCAGGGCAGACCACAGATTACAGCAACAAACCGGCAGGCACAGGGAAGAGTTCTGACGGCACCGAGGACACTCCGTAAATACAGCCCCAGCACAGCCACTGGCCAGAGCGATACGACTCAGCCTGGCCCCGTGCCCGCTCCACCAGGGTAATATAAGGGCTGCAAAGTGTCATCACCTCTCAGGAAGCAGCAAGGAGGCACAATGAAAATTCAAAAGCTGGCATCCCCTGTGCCTAGGACAGTGGCGTATGCTTTCCATGAGTGGAGAAGTGGAGATTTCCCGCTAGCAGGGCCCTGGGAGTCGGCGGGAAAGGAGGAGGAGAAGACAGGACCGGGAGGTGAAGCCAAGGTTTCACTGGCCGACCTGAACCTTCACATGTGCGTAAACCACCAGCACGTGTGCCTCGCCTACCCCGGCCACGGGTCCGCTAACAGCCACGTGGCAACGCACCCTCTGAGCCTGGATTCACCGCTCAGATTAGACAGCTACAACAGACAAATCCCACCCCAGGCTTGCTCGACAGCTTGCCGTACACAATAAATTACAAGGTGAGGTTTGGCCCTCGTCCCAGGCCACCGCTTTGGTCACTAGACCTTCTCTGTGCTCGGCCGTGACTCGCAGGGTGCCTCCTGCATCTCCACCTCGATTTGGGTCACCGTGCTCACGCTCGCAGCAAAGCTGGTGTTAGCTCCCTGAGGTCAATGCACTTAATCCAAGTTTACGTGACCGACTGGGATCAGTGAGCGTAGCAGAAGGTAGCAGGGAGGAGGCAGAGCCTGCTCCTGCAGAGATAAAAGTCTCTTGTATCTCCTCGAGGCGGGACACAAGTGAGGCGAAAGCAATGCGAGGAAATTCAAAGCGCGCTCGCACCACGAGAGCGCACAGATGCCAGGAGGCAGAAGGATGCTGCCCGAACCATCCTGGCATTTCCTGGCTCAAAAGCTCTGCAGATTTGACATTCTTTCAGTAGCAGCATGAACACAAAAAGAAAGCCGTTCAGCCCCCAGGTGTAAGGGGCTGTGAGAATAAAAGGTTCTGCTAAGCAGAGGAAAAAACATCTCGCTAATAACTGCCTGCTTAGCCCCGCATGCCTCGAGGACTGCCATCAGGCGGGGAATGAAACGCGTCACATGGCGCTGCAGAAAAGAAATCGTGCTGTTCAGAACTAGAGCATGAGCAGCTACAACTACCAAACCCCTGAAGAGCATGGGAAGAGACGGTGAAGAATCAACGGCCTGAAATACAGCGCTCTACAGAGACACCCTGGCTCTGCTGCCAGGATGCTGGGAGCGCAGGCGAGGATGGAAAGACGATGGATGTTTCTTACATCGTTTTTCATTAGTAAGGCCAACATTTAAGAAACAGAAACAGCACTTCTGCTGCTGGGCTGCAGACAACCTGTTTGAACAGTACCACCGAAAAGGCTATGGGTACATCATCAGCTAACAAATGATCAGGTTACGGGCTTGCTGTGATATTTAAACAAAGATATTTAAACAAAAAACATCCGCAAAGATGTTTCTTGCACAGAGCGTGACGCTGTCAGACAAGCCCTGGGAGACTGACCTCCTCCACAAAAAGGGCAAACGGTAATCCTGAGTGCTTCTGCCTGGATTTTCTTGAAAACAGATCAAAGAGGAAATGGATAAGACTACCATCTTGAATCATTTCCCCACAAACTCTCTGCAGCATTTTTAAGGTGTGAGATATTTAGCAAAAAGCCCTTCTGTCAGCAGAGGCTGAGGGGGACGCTGCAGGGAATGAGAGGAACGCAGGAAGAAGATGGAAGATATCTGCTACCTTAGAATTTGTTCACTAAGCTGACACTGTGATAGTTACAAGAGAGGTTTCTAACAATTCTCCAAAAAATAATCATTCCTTTCAGCCCATTTCATCTGCAGGACAGACTGCAGATGCACTCCTGCTCTTCCCTTTTCAGCTCCTGTGAGAGTCGGCGCGAAGCACTCACCTGCAGCTGGGTGTACTGGCAGCTGCCCATCAGGCACTCGGGGAAGAGGAAGCCAGGATTGCTCGGCCAGCTGAGCAGAGGTTAAGGAACAGAGGAGGATCCTGTACAGAGAGCTCGGAAAAGTAGTCTGAAAATTGGCGTGGCTCTCATGCTCAGTTTGTGGGGGGAAAGGAGAGGAGATTAAGCTGCTCTTTATACCAGTCATTATTCTGTAATAAGATTTATCCATATTAGAACAAAACCGTTACTACATCTAATCCACAACTGCCCAAACCTTGTTGCCCTTCCAAATGTCCCAGCGTCGCACTTCGCCAAGTCAAGTTGCTAGAGCTCAGGGGCTTAAAGTCAAGAACTCCAATCCCTTGTTGTGCACCAAAACGGGATGGATTCAGCGAAATCTTAAAATACCCTCAAATCCCGTTAACACTAACAACACTCGCTTGTTCAGGAGACTTGTCTCCAAAATTTGGGTGCGGAAAACATTGATTTTGGAACCACACAAGGCTCTGTGGCAGAGAGAGCCCCGAGCACTCTGCAGTCCACCACCCCTAACCCTCTACTAGCCCCAACCCTCCTTTCACAGACCCACCCACGCTCACAGCCTCAGGACCGGGACGGAATATGCAGCCTCCGTGAAATCTCGCACAACTCGTGCAGGGACTCCAGCACTGCCATGTCGTACAGGAACCCCCCCGGTTACAGCCCGGCAAGAGCGAGCACCTCGTAGCGGGTTTACAGCAAGGATACAGGAGGGGCAGAAAGTCCGTCACTATGGCAGTGATGAGATGGGGCCAGTTCAAACTCGTTTCAGCCAAAGAGGTGTTTGACTGCGAGAAGAGTCGAGATATGATGTGCCTTCTGGCCACGTCTTGAAAGAACAGCTCCACAATTGTTTGAGGGCCAGCTACTAAAAATACAAGTTAAAGGAACAGTGAGAAGTGGGCCCGCAGCAGACATCTCAGGCTTTCTACACCGTGCTGTGCCCATCAGCCCAAACACCACAGACAAAGTCAGAGCAAAACAATAAGCACGTTCAGCACTCAAACGTGTTCATTTTGGATTTCTCTTGCCGGCTGGTTAAGTCAGAGGGAGCAGCAGGAGATCAAAGAGCCACACACCACAACGTTTATTAACCACAACTCAATTATAACAAGAAAGAAAGGGGCTGTGCTCCCTCTCCAGTTGCGCTGTTGCAGCCCAGCTGCAGCTTTCCAGCACGAGCGAGGTTTTGTGGGGCAGGGCTGAGGCAGTGCTGACCTGGCTGCCTGGCTCTGGTCGAATGCCTCCCTCCTCATTCCAGCGCCCGAAGCAGCCCCGTCTCCCAGGAGCTAACTGTTCTCAACGCCTCTCCCCAGGCTGCCGCCTCCTTTCTCTCTTCCCCACGTTTCACATATTTTTCCTGAAGCGCGGTGGCCAAACAGGACTTTCCTCATGAGCCGGCCAAGAAATAACCCACGACGCTGGCGCACACAAAGGATGTTTTCAATTTCACTTTCACGCACTGACATTTACATCGAGGCAACTGCCTCCTGAACCGAGCCTCTCATTCAGGGAGAGTTCGGACTCCAACGAGCGCAGATGCCCCAGGCTTATCAGCGAGCGGAGGAAATCCTTCCCCAGCTCCCAGCCCTCCACACGTGGCACCGGTGCCCCTTTGTCACTGATTTTCTCAGCTCCCTCAGAAGTCTCAGCCTTGAAGTGCCACGCAGACGAGTTCCAGCAGGCTCTTACCTGTGCATTTTCTCCCCTACCCTGCTCAACACCTCCCTCTGTAACCACTTCAAGGCATGCATCCTCCTAATTAAGCTGCCTTATATTCTCCCTCATTAGGGTTTCTCCCCCAAGACAGCAACCCGAAGCGTACGTCTTTGCAGCACGACTTTCAACATGCGAACGAGTTACCAGCTCCCATTTCCCCCTTGAGGTACTGGCTGTGAGCAACACTCACGTCTGAATTGCAAAGTGTTGGAAGCGCAGACATGTTTTGGGGAAGTATTTTTACATTCGCTCGCTTCCTTGAGCGGCTGCTCATGGTGGGATAAAGGCCAGCGAGCAGGACAGACCTGGTCTGACCCCCTATGGCCACTCTAACATCCAGAAGTGAGAGGTGAGCTTTGCTGACGCTGCCGGAGCCAGAACAGACAATGTTTGGCCAAGCAAGGCCTTCCCATTCTCCTCAGGCTGAGAATAAGATCCACGCCTTTGGTTCAAGCCAAATGCTACAAGATATTTGGGTTTTGCTGCTGTTTTTTGGTGGACAGCACGACAAACATCTCTGTGTAAAGTGGGGTCATTCAACCACGCGCTCCACAAGGCATTTCCCTCGCGTGGCAGAGACACAGAGGGCAAGAGGTATAAATAACAAAAAAAACCAAGAGCTGATGAACCGTGGACACCTTACCTAGTTTGTGGGGTGTTAAAGCAGTGGTGTCTGCTAACTCCAGCACAGAGAGATGCTGCAGATTAGATTCCCTAGAGAAGAAAAAGCCGTCAGTGAAGAGACAAACAAAACGCCTCCTGCTTTAATCGCGCTCATTGTTCGACTCGAATGACTCCTACTGCTGAAAAAGGCAACAGCGCACAGAACAGCGAGACCTCACACAGCAGAATTAGCACAAGGCAAAGAGTCAGCTCAAAACATGGAAGGGAAAAAAAAACCCCTCCCCAGCACAACCTGACTCCTAGAGTGATACTCCCACAGCAACCACCAGCTTTTCATACCAGGAAGGGCATTTCGTGTGGATTTAAACAGGAACCTACACTCAGAGACAGAACGGGCATGGCAGAGACTCACAGTGTGTCGACAGGGACGTCCGAGGCCAGGCACTGGCTTGCCCACCGGATCAGGTAGTAGGAGAGCAGCAGGGGAGAGGTGCGGTGCAGCAGGTCCTGCTGGGACTGGAACAGCTGTCCCCCTCCCAAAACCATCTGCAAGCAAAGCACAGAGGTTGGCACGCCGAGAGGCCGAGCCCAGAGCAACGGCAGGATGAACGAGGTTTGTATGAGGCCTGGCTCATCCTTCCTGTGGACACCGAGGTGGTCAGTAGCCCAGTGGGGAACTCAACCCACCCAGGAGACCAGCAGGACTCTGGCACATGCTGGAATAACCCAGTCACAAATTGGTGTCACCCCTAAGGACCAGGGGGTGAGTTAACTCTTCCGGTGGCCCAGACCCCACGGGGAAAGTTTAACAAGCAAAGCCATGTTCACACTGAGCACTCCTCCAGCATGCTGACAGCAGGGACACCAGCAAAAAGGTGTTTTGTGCTGCTGCCATGATGGCACCGGGAGTGAAATGCCAGCTGTGCTGCAGAGCCCACCCCAGGGCCAACCCTCTGCCCAGGCATCGCATCCCCACATGCTCCCGCCAAGAGCAGCACAGCTGGGCGACACGGGAGGAAAAGCAGTTCACGCTGGTGGAGGACACAGTGCGTCGAGGTGGCAAAGCGTCAGCTCCTCGCCAAGCACACAGCAGGTCACGCGCCTCGTGAGAGCCTGGCTGCAGAAGGGCACCTTGCTGCGTCCTTTAAATGCTCCCAGGGCAACTTCATCCAGGAAGAAGGGGATTTATTTTCAACCAAGAAACTACCGCAGTAACTTTTCCATGTAAATAATATTGGTTTAAACAACGCTGTCCTTGTCCAGGGACTCGTTCTGCACCCCTGCGTCCACCCTGACCATCAGCACCGTTCCCCACATGGCCAAACGGAACAGGATGGACCCAGCTCC
>NW_010105093.1:0-653 GCF_000699245.1 Pterocles gutturalis | reverse complement strand
TGCCTGAAGCAGCCGCCCAGAGGCTGAATCCGCAGTCCCTGTGTAAACACCGCTGCTGTGACACACAGCCGTCGTGTGCCGCCCTGCCAGAGAGCGAGGCTGCCGTCGTGTGCGTGCCGGGCTGCGCAGCGGCACGGGAGGGTGGGGAATAGACGGGAGAGCTGTGCATGCTCGGGCAGGGCTGCTGCGGACGGGAGGCTGGAAACAATGCGCTTCTCCCACAAAAAGAGGTTTGCTTCCTGCTTCCTGGATGCTTAGCGTGGAAAGAGGGGGTTAGGGTGTGAGCACAGTGTGCTGCTGCTTTGCTGAGGACAACAAAAGGGCTGGAAGAGAGCCCAGGGCTTGCCCAAGCCTGAGGCTATTTCAAACAGCCGCCAGTGTTTTGTGGGAAGAGACAAAGCTCACAGTCTGGCACCAGCAGAACCCAAGATCCCCGAGTTCAAAGAGCAGAGCAGTAGCTCCGAGGGCTGTACTCACAGGATCTCGGAGCCGCAGCAACAGCTGCTGGAGGATCAACAGGTCCCGACAGATCAGGAAACGGATCGTGGCAATCTTACACACCCCCCAGCAAACCACATTGACAGCGGTACCACTGCCGTACAGCTGGGAGAGGTTCAGGTGGATATTCAGATGATGAGCTGAAAGATAAAATC
>NW_010105092.1:0-31095 GCF_000699245.1 Pterocles gutturalis | reverse complement strand
ACAACACAGGGAAAGATGGGGTGAATTGGTCTTTTCTGATTTCCTAATTTTTGCATCTTAGTAACAGATATTAGAAGGTATTAGTTATTACAGAATCCACTCTGACAAATTCAGGCATCTAGCTTGTGCCTGTATTTCAGGTTCTCTGCAAACTGTCCTCCTAAAAGCGAGTCATTTCCCTGCAAAGCCGACAAAGGGACATTCTGTCTGCCCAAATGCAAATTTAAGAAGTCCCTACATTGAACATGTGAAGATTTGCAGATTAGAATGGTTTTATGGGGCAGAAGAAAGAAGTGCACACCTGGGAGCTGCATGGAAAGGGACAGAGGAAAGGTGTAGAAATGTAGAGTTGTGATATGACACAACTGAACAGACCCCAGAGCGTGTAACCCGTCCACGTGCTAGGCATGTCCCTGCTAGGTTTAGTTCATCAAGAGGGAGTGGAAAGTCCTGCACGTGGGGCGGAACAACCCCAGGTACCAGCATTTGCTGGGGGTACCCACCTGGAGATCACCTTGGCAGAAAAGGACCCAGGGGTCCTGGTGGACACCAAGCTCATCATGAGCCATCAGTGTGCCCTCGCTGCAAAGAGGGGAAATGGTGTCCTGGGCTGCATTAGGAGGTGTGTCGCCAGCTGGTCAAGGGAGGTGATCCTGCCCCTCTACTCAGTACAAGGGAGACATGGACATACTGGAGAGAGTCCAGTGAAGGGCCAGAAAGATGATTTAGGGGACTGGAGCATCTCTCCTATGAGGAGAGGCTGAGAGAGGGGGCACTGTTTTGAGCTGGTAGCTGGCTAGGTTATTTTGGGTCAGTACCAGTTTGGGTTTAGAGTTTTGACTGGAAAAATGTCAAAACAGAAAGAAAATGTAAGTAATTTCTTTGTAAACTTCTACTCTTTTCCTCCTTGCTCTACCAAAACCTCCAGCCTGCCTGGGAAATATATAAGTACGAAGACTTCAAAACAATAATTTATGGTGTTATTACCTTATAATCAGAGCGGGTTTTTTGGGTGTGCGCTTGAATTCAGCTTTAAAGAGGGCATTTTGAATGCCAGGAGTGGCAGGAAGCAACGCAGCCCCTTAATCAGCTTGTAACTTACTTTATGCACATGATCGCTTCCCTCTTCCACCCGGGCAGGATGCTGAAAGAGGTCATAGAGGACGTGAAACGCTACAACTTGCCTGGAAGTCTAGATCTCTAGGGGCTGTAAATCAGCTTGATATCCAGAGATTCAAGAAAGCTGGTCAATAGCCTTCACAGTACGGCTCTTTTTGAGTGACTTATGATTTAGCAGATCCAATTTAAAATGATAATATGAAAAAAACTACGTATGTGAAGGAAAGCCTCTTTCCCCTAAGCGTGCACGCACACACACACTCCCCAACTCATAGTTTTGAGTTATGGCTCTGCCTGCAAACACTGCACAGGCTGTTGCAAACTTGGGGCTGGGTGCTGGGATGGAGATCTGGATCTGCTCGAGCTCATCTGAATAATTTCTAGAGGAGTCAACTGGACCTTCTCAAAATACAGCTTCTCCAGGGTGAAGGCTTTGAATGGGAGGCTAATTGCTGATGTGTGTTGTTTCTTAGCTGAGACTTTTCCCATTGCACTTGTGTGTTAGAAGCTGGAACTTGGCTTCCTGTCTGCCTAGTTTCTGCCTGAAGCAAAATTTTTATGACTGAGCTGTAAACCTCTTAGTGGAGAAGGTTGTAAAAGAAAAGCTTACAGCCTTTTTAACTAATTGTGGCCTTACCAGTGATTATAATAATTTTCTGAATTTATTTTTGAAATTTTTGTCCCCTCTGATGTCACACCCTGTCCCTGAGTGAGTCAGAGCTGGAGCATGAGCATAAGATTCAGTGATAAAAATACAAAAAAAGATTCTGGGAAAAGATTTTACAACTTTCACAGCTTCCCACTCACCTCCCCGGACTTTGGATCAGGCCCTCACAGACCAGTCAGAAAGGGAAGGGATGGCGAGGTCACTGAGATGCTAATGCTCCTTTTCCCAGTGCAAAAGTAGCCTTTTATGTAAAGCAAGATAATTCTCAATCCCACTACAACCAGCATCCCATTTTAAAAATTAATTAGGAAAAAAAAAAAAAGGTATCTTTCTCTCTGGGAAAAAAAAATCTCTTAAAATAGTCACCTCTGAGAATGCCAGGATGTAGGTTTCCTGAGACTGCTCCCAGATCTGCAATTTCATTACCATTTTCAGTGGGGTTTGTCTCCAGTCTGCAGACAACCACCTTTTTCACATGCTCTGTGTGGCTGTCATGATCTTCCTTCTAAGAATCTAGGGAGCGCTTCATGCTTGTCATGATCATGACATCGTACCCAGGCTCTTTTGTAGTCTTTCTGGTACCGGAGCAGTTTCTTCAGCAATAAGCAATAGGAAGCCATGGCAGGAGAGGGTCTGTTATTTATTAAAATATTGATAACTTCTGAAAGACCGAACTCCATCATTTCTGTCATGTAGTTTAAAATGACAGGATTCAATTCACTAGGGCAAAGTCTGAAATATTAGGAAGAAGTTTTTAACTACAAATTATGCGTTCAGGTACAGTGTCAGTATTTACAGTAAGTGGACAACACACTTCTTGTGATGTAGCTGGAGTAGGGTAAATCGATTGTACAGGCCAATTATGATACACAGTTGTGCAAAAATCCGCTGGCTACGCTAACTTGACTGCTGGCTCTGTTACTGCATTATTAAATATCCTATTGTTGATGTAATTGATTACTCTGAAAGGACACCCGCTAAGATTAAGCTTGAAAAATTAAAAGATGGAGAACAGCATTTTCTCATTTTAATCTAGTGTGTATACTTTGGTTCTCAGTACAGAAGTCTCAAATGGATTAACAGAGAGATAGTGTGGATGCATAAGAAGACAGGAAGAGCCCCAAAGGCAAGAAAAATCTCAAAGGACAAAAAAAAAAAAGAATTATGGCAAGTACAGGGGGATTTTTATTTTTTATGTAAATCAGATTGTGAAATAAAACTGGTTATGTTATAATGATAATTATTTTACTCACAAGCTTCTGTGAGTAGTAAAGTCTAGTAAAGGCATTTTACAAATGCAACAGCCTTGGTTTTTGAGACTCTTAAGACATTTTTTCAAACCTGTCAAACTTCCATATGAATAGGCACGGACACACCTGAGGGGAAAGATGGAAGGCAAATGTAGGAAGGGTGGGCAGTTCTCAGAGTAATGAACAAATTGTGGGTAGATTTCTAATAGCCCTGGCTGTGACTGGCAGTGGATCGCCTGAACTGTGGCAGGAAAATCTGCTGTACAGCCTGTAGACACCACTGCAGATGGTGCAGATTGCCTGGGCCAAATTACTCTTTTTTTTTTGATTGGTGTAAACTATTGACTTTTTGAGAACGATCAGGGCACAAAATATTTGACCCCTGACTAGCTGCTATCTAGCTACCTTCAGCTGTGAGAAAGATGTAAAACTTCCATCACTGAAGTATTTAAAGACATGCAAAGTATACTTTACAGGCTCTCAATATGAAAGATGGCGATGTTTATGTGAAGTGTCATAGTGCACATATCTATTTCAAACTTTTATAATAATCTTAAGCATAAAGTGGCTTGCTAAGAAAAAATAGAGAGTAGTTAGGGCCAGTTACAAAGATATATGAGAATAAAAATTATTAGAATAACAAGAAATTCAGTGTAATATAAAAATGTTGTTCACCAGGTGGGCATGTGAGACCTAATTTTGCAGGAAAGGGTTAGAAGCACTCTGTCTAGAAATTAGTGGCACCAGTGGGGCATGATGAGAATGAAATTATTGATACAATGGATATAAGCAGTTATATAAGGGTGTTTCCTCTTATATGAAATTTATCCATGGTTAGAGAAGTTGATGCAGTGTTTTCTGTTTAAATTTTGGAACAGCCCTGAGCATGTAACAAAAATCTTCTAAAACAAAGAAAACAAAAAAAAAAATTCCCCTGAACCCCAACACTTCCACCCAGATCCTGAATCCTGAAATCCCAAGCTAGAAGAGAGATGTGAAATTTGTTACCTGTTCTCATAGGTTGCAGCGTTCAGTGTTTTCCTGGTGAAGCCTTTGTTCAACCGTTTGTCTTTTATTGCTTCTTTGACTCCAGGCCTCTTAGCAGGGTCAGGCTCAGGTAAGGACTGCATAAAGTGTACAGCTCCTGTGCAGTATCTGACTATTTGGGCAGTGCAAAATTTTCCTTTTCCAGAAATGTGGCTCTTGCCCTGCTTCTCCACATTGTAAGAACCTCAGCTAAGATCCAGTCTCTAGGGCTACCTCTGGACTGCTGAATGAAACAGCTCCAGCTCTCCTCCGAGACCGCTGGGGTCTTGTGTGGTCACCCAGGGATGTCTGAGCAGGGTGGTCAGCATGGGTCAGACCATGTTGGGAGGCACGCTATGGATGTACGGATGCTGCTATAAATACAGCGCTAGGCCTGGCTTCCTACTTCCCTTGATTTCCCCAAGTGGATGCAGCCTATGGCATCAATAGCACTCTCAGCATTGTGCTTACTCAGCGTTTGATTGAGGCTCCAAGAAGGGACACTTCTGTGCCAGCTGACTACCCAGGAGTTACGTTCCTCACACACAGAAACTAATCTCATTGATAAAACCCTCTGTATCGAGGGAGGGAGATAGACCCGTGTGCTCAGATGACGTATTGTTCCTTGGCTTCCTGGAGCTGGGACAAAGAAAGCTCAAACATTCCCATATGGCTGTCACTCAGCTCCAACACTGCATAATGTCCCTCTCTTTTTTTTTTCTTCTTGGGAAAACTCTACCAAATTCTTCCATATTCCTTAGGGATTTTTTGAAATGAGCAAAATGGCAAGTGAGCATTAAACTGGGAACATACTGCTCCTTTCACTTGTAATCTCCTTCAGAAGAACTTAGATCTAAAGTATGCAAACTTGTTTACTACTGCTCTCTCACTAAATTCCCAATAGGCAAGGGAACAATGGAGTTATCCGCAATCTTCCACTAACTGTGTGGGCTTTGTAGAAAAGCAGAGATAATGCATTTATTAGTAGAAGCTGTAACAATAGCATAAATAAGAAAAATTAGAAATATAATAATTGCAGCTATGGAGGGCTCATAGAAAAATGGAGCTGCTATGTGGCAACCAATCTTCAAAGAAAGATAAGTGACAGACTAATGTACAAACATTCTGGATAGCTATGGTAGATATCCTCATACCATTTACAGGGGGAGAAAAAAAAATTGAATCATCACATTATCTTAATATCGTAACTCCAGACTAGATCCAGCTAGCTTAGTCTGGAAATGTCTGCTGCTTCCCAGTGCTTGGCTGCAGGCAGCCACTGAAGATTCTTGGTTCCTAGGCTCATTCTTGCCTAATGTCAGAGCAAAGCTGCTCAAACCGATGGGGAGATCCAAACTCATGCTGGTAGATAGCTGGGCAAAACATGTCTCGTTCTGCTCTGCTTTCTAGCTTGGTCAGTGAAGCTACATGCTAACAGCAGTGAGAAGGGGCACAAACCTGGGATGGTCAACAGAAAAGATGCAAGTCCAAGTGGAGAACAAATAGGGACTAAAGTCAGAGGTGTATAGGAATCATTGTAAAGCAGCAGAATTTTGAGCTTTGAGGAAGTATGCTTTGGACTGCTAACCCAGAGGGTATATACACCAAGATGACTTCTGGGTTTTAGAGCCATGGGCTGTAGTTCAGGCTAGAGCTTTTGAGAACTATCTTTCCAGCTGTCCTAAAAGACTCCGTAGACTTCATTAAAGATTGTCACTAAAATTAATTGAAAAATAAATGTTATATTTCAGTTCTTTCTCATGAAAATATGAACAAACTCTTCACAAAAATAGCCCTCCCATTTCTTTAACTATCTCAATGTTGTGGGTTCTGTCTGTAGCCAAAAGATAAGCTCTTCAGGAAAAATTATCTAAGGTTTTGATAACTGATTTTGGGGAAAAACAGGTAAGAATGCATGGCTATGACACACAGTATGGGACATACTAAACATGACAGTGTTCTCATTTACTGCACAGCTGCTACACTTACGTAAAAGCAATGTACATTTTATTCCCCCTGTAAAGGAGTACCAACAATAGTGGTCTTTTGGAGAGACAGCAATGTTATTTTCCTACTAGCCCAAGAAAGATCTTGCCTAAGGCACACAAAAGTTATTTCTAAATGCAAGCAAAGCAACTGGGAAAGGTACCTCTTATTTTCCAGAAGATTGCATTATTGCTAAATTCACTTTATTATATGGGTCAGACCTTTTATACACCAGTATTCTTTATAAAAATTGGAGTGCTTTACCAGGGAAGATGTCTGATGGAATAGGGCTGATTTCTCCATTTAACATCTTTTGATGTAGTTGCTTGATATTAACAGGTTCCACCACGAAGGGTGATGTGCCGGTTAGCATAGCAAACATGCTTATACCTCTGTCAAAGAAAAGGACAAACTTCAGAGCTCCATTTAATGCTAATAAATATTTGTTAAAAAATCCCACAAAGCTATGAGTCAGGTTTCAGAGATTTGCCTTCAGTATCAAGAACAAGGTTACAAATTAACCTCTAAGCAGCAATTTGTACTGAATACACATCTTACGCCTTTTTTCTTTGTGTGAATGCCATTTTAACTAGAAAAGAATGTTGTGGGAAGTGTGTATAAAATAGACGGTACAGTGAGTGACTGGAAAGCCTGCCGTGTTGAAAGTGGAAACCTGCTGTTTATTTTTAAAATAAGCTCATTGGAGTGTCAGTGTAGTGTACGCAGCCCATCAGAGTAAAACATTTCAGTTTGGAGGCTGAGTGACAACACAGAGCAGGGACTGATGCGATAGATCTTGTTCCAAATAGTAATTCAGTTCTTCTTGCTTTGCTCAAATTACTAAATTAGGTGTGACTTATGCCCAGAAGGCATTCGCTTGGTAACAGCTTGCTGTTGGCTAAAGACTTAAAACTTTAACTCTTGCGAAAGACTAACAGTCTGCTAGCAGTGATCACTAAACTTTGTGAAGGTTTGCCATTCATTATGGGGAAATACCAACGTTTGGAAAACTTGCTTAGCTGTCCCAAGTTTGCGAACAGGGAGGTTTCCTTGAACACTCTCCATGGTACTTCCTTGCTCCAGCTGAGCTGTCATTCCTCTTTGCCATCCTTTGCCATTTCTCCATTGAACTCAGTTGAGACAGTAATTTTAGAAATTCAGGCCATTTTGATTTCATTGATCTGGTTTGTACATTAGTGCAGATGATGACGATTTAATCTGTGAAATAGATCTGCTCGTGGTGTGCACAACTGCAACCTTTTCTTATGTTTTCAGACAGCTGAAAACCCTGAGAAGATGAGGGCACCATTGAAAAACCATGAGAAGATGTTGGCACCTTTTCCTAATTGTTGCATTGGATTGTATTTGAACCACTGATCTATGGAAAGATGCTTTTTATCACTCTTGTCTAGGACTTATTTTGCCTCGCTTTAACTAGCTAAAACCCAGATAGTAGTTATCAATGGGAAGAGATGGGCCATTCCAAGAGAGATTCATCACAGCTATGTTACACAGCTGCTTTAGGCTACAGTTAAGTATCTCAGGAGATGAACACTGACAATAGTGGGACACTAACTGCCTGGTACAACCCAGATGCCTAGCTGTTAAATGGATAAATTTAAGTGAGATCTATCTCTTCTAACTTTACCAAACCTTCTGCTAAGTCTAGTCCTTGAATGTAGTGATTTCCAAAAGTTTCCTGATGAATCCTTTGATTAAAAATGTACAGAGATACAAAGGAAACATACTGCAATGAAACGACTTTGAGCTGACTGAAATAGCAAAGATTGTCATTCTATAATACATCGTAGCACGTGGATTAAGTGTAGCTGGAGTTCAAGCAAGAGAAGGGCCCCTGAATATTCTCTGATGCGTGAAAGTAACGTGGTGTGCAAATGAATCTCTAATGCCATTACAACATTAAATACATTTTTCTTTTCAACACTGCAAACACTACCATGCACTTGAACTTGCTGGTGATGATATACATGGTTGGTGCCTTAAACTGGCAATAGTTCTTTTCATCAGCCTACTGTATGGGGAAATCCCCAAGGTATGGGAGTCTGGGGAATGGATGGAGCTGCTGTCCTAAAATCTCTTTTAAAATCTTGTGTACAAATTGTAGCTGGTTAACAGTAACACACTTAGTAGTTAATTGTAGATGGAATCTGACAATATGTTAAACTGGAAAGTTTATTAGCTATAGCAAACTGTTTCTCCTCTGTCCCACTGAACTATCTGGATTGGTTTGAATACAGCAGCTATTTCCTCAGTTCAGACGGTGCACGAAAGCTAGTCACTTTCCAGTCCTCCAAAGATTCTTTAAAAACTTATGCACAAAAGTCATGATTAGGCAAAGCAGGCACTGCTCTTTGCAGTTGCCTCATAGGAGCCTTGGCTGTATTGTAGTTGAATCTAGCTGGTTTTCTGAATGTGCTTTTGACGGAATATGTCTTTCTAGTTCCCATTGTAGTGAGTCCGTGTCAGTCCTGCTGCATAAAGTCAGCATTTCTCCACTACGCTGAAATCTTTGATTCCAGAATCCAGTCAAGCTGTAATCCTTTACTTTTTTTATTGACAACAGAAGCAACTTATCTTTCTAATTAATATTTTAATCCATCAGAATTCCCTTTTCCACTGTCATAATGTGGACAATTCAGATTTAAATTGTAAATATGTTTTATGCCTAAAATGCAGATTATGTCTATGTTAAACAGCCAACAGTCATATGTAAGTTTTATATAGCCCTTGACTTGTTGTGTGATGTTTATTAACAGAGTGATTTCAGTGAATAGTTCTAAGGTTACTGTTTTGCCTTCATTCAGACATCTGAAGTGTGAAATGAGTATAATTCTATTTAAGTGCTGACAGCATCCTCTAGGCCTGATTCTTCTGTATTATGTCTACAAAAATTCAGAGTAGCACTCTTGAAATCCAGACTTATACTGAAGTAATTTGGTACAATTTGTCCCTTCATCCTTAATTTTGTGTACGATTCATATCCTGTAAATTTAGAGGAAGCTGAGGTATAAGAATCACAGTTAGGTCAAAACCCTAATATATGGTACAGCTGCCAGAAGCAGGTCTTGAGACAAATAATGTGCATTATATATTTATGTGTATATAAATCCTCTTTCTCTTTTAAGCATATAGGAATGCTAAACTTCTACTTTAGACATCTGAATCAGATGCCTGTACGTAGGTACCAGCAACCTTCTAGATGAAACTAAAACGTTTTGTCCTCTGTAGATACACAATTTAGTAAAGACTTCTGAGATCTCCTTAAGGAGACTACTATTGCAGCTGGATGCGTAGGTGGGACATCCCAGTTCAGAGCAGCTCTGTACATTCAGGCCTCCTATTCCTTCTGGCAGGTGTCCAGAATGAGGTGGCTTGGGTTTGGATTACATTCAGTGTTGTGTGTTGAACAGAAGCAGAATGTTACAATCCATTAGATCAATACATTTGTAGAGTGGGATGGGAGGTGTCACTTCCAAGCCAAAAACTCCAATTACTCTTACAAGCCTTGTAAGCTGTTAAAAATCCACAGACTTCTATCATCAGCTTCGATAGCTGGATTTTTACCCTACCACTTGTTAGTTAAGATACTGCAAGGAATTGGGGTTGCAATTGTAAATAGATGGGAGGAATCTGGACAAAAGCGCATTTGACCAGGTGCTGGGTTTTTGAATCTTAATGCTCTAGATGAAGATTTGTCTTAGTCTATATTACTCATTGTTGTCTTCTATGTCCTGAATCATACCTGCTAGAAACGGGCTTGTTCTATGACCTGGGCATATGGTCGCCGTTGGCACAGCTGCGGAGGAGCTGCTACGTGGGCACATATACATATAGATAAACATAAACTGCCTTTGCACAAATGATGGACATGGAGAGCCACTCTCCTATCCAGATCCATGAAGATCAAAGGACACAAAAATGGACTTAATATACTTTTTCCTAGCTCCATCCAGAAAAACTGTAAAAAAGGTAAAAAACCGCAAACCTGACTGCTAGAACTGCAAACTGAAAATGTAATTGGAAGGTCTGAGATGATGTGTGTGAAAACTGGCTCTTCTGATGGCACCTTCTGCACTCTTCTGTAGTATCAGACATATCCTACAGAGGTAATGAACAAGGAAAATGGAATCCATTCGGATTTGTGCCGCCTGTGAAGTAAATAGCTCCACTTTTTCATCATCTGAGATAAAGGGCCTAGCCAAGGTATGGGTGAAATCTTCTAGCTCTGCTGTAGCCACATCTTTGGTCTGTGTGTCTGAGACTCAATTTTCCTTTGTAGATTTCTTCCTTTGGCAAAATACGCCTTAGACAGAAAATTCCCATTTGTCAGACCAGGGCTTCTAGAAGTTACTCCCGTATCAGTTGCACCTGTTTGCCAAAAGGACAGGAGGGTGGGGGGTTCATCGGAGGGGGCTGGCACCTGCAAGCTCATTCTCTGCTTTTTTTGAACAGGCTCCTAGAGCTGGATACTCTACCTTCTGCTGACTTCCCTTGCCACAGGCTTACTCCAGAGTAGCACGGGCATTGCTCATTTGTTTTTTTCTTTTCTCCAGTGTTCTGCAATGAATACACATTTCAAGATATATTTTTCACAGCCATGTTGGTTTTTTTTTCTGGCAACCCCTCTCTGATATATCTCTTCTTTCCCCAGTGATGCCCCAAAGCAGAGTGCCACCAACCTATTTAAATCAAAGTCTTGTCTAAACCGTTCAGTGCTGAGAGTGTTTCAATAAGTGTATTTTTAGATCTACTTACATGGACCAGACATCCACTTTTGGACCATATTTCCTATGAGCAAGGAGTTCTGGGGCAGCATAAGCTGGGCTTCCACACTGGGTATGCAACAGCTCCTGGGAGAGCCCCTCAAACTTTGCAGTATTGCTGAGTCCAAAGTCTGACAGCCACAAAAACAAAGGCAAAAAAGTTTTAGTCTCTTCTCAAAATAGTGTAACTATGAATTGGTTGAAGATAGGAGAAAGATGAAAACTGCATCTGGCTTTAGCATCTGGTGACATCTCAGCTGTGGATGCCAATTTGGGTTCAAATAAATGTGCCGTGAATTAGCAGAGGTAACAGTGAAGTTCCCCAGCCATGGGGCCGTACGCCGGGTTTGGTTGGTTTTGGTTTAGGTATTTCAGTTTGCCTCAGTTGTCTATGCTAGTGCAGGAGTGCAGTGACACAGCTGCGTTAGCAGGGCTTAATGAGCTGCGGCGTTCGGCTCAGCTGGGTGTGCTTTAGCCTGTGGGGTAAAATGTGCTAACTTAAGCCCTTTTTTTGCTGTGTATGTGCATGTGTGCAAGGGGGAGGGAAGAGAAAGGTGTGATTGTAAAGGACTGGCTGGCTATAAAACAGGGGTGAAGAGTTGGTGCCTTTTTTCTCAGAGGTGTTAAGCTTTTAAAAGTTTGGGAAACACTGGGTTAAACATGTGGCCTCTCTAAAAGTGAGCTTCCCTTGCGGGGATTTTTCTGTGCGGTTTCCATAGAATAAAATTAATGTTTCTCCGAGCTGTGTTAACTGCTTGGTGCAAATTCCCTTGTTTTTATAAATGTTTGCTTCACAACCCTAGCAAGGTTTCTGTTAGTCACCAAAAAATACTTTTTTTTTTTTTTTTCCCACACGTGCCAAATGATGGGGTTTCTAGCTGGAGTAATGACTCGACAGAAGCCAGTGTGTCCATACCTGCATTTCACCCCAGAAGATTTATTTCTTGGTCTACAAATCACTTCTGTTAGGAACAGCTTTCTACACGTAAAAGCTGTAATTGTTTCTTGCTTCTCCAGCAATACACAAGGGAAAACAATAGGCAAAATTGTTTTCCTTGTTCTCTTAAAAATATGTTTTAGTTAAAGCTCAAATAAACAAGCTGTTAAGTTATTCTTCATAACTTTTATTTATTCTAAAAGCTTGAATATGCTTGTTGAATAGTCACAAGCTCATGCATAAAATGTGCTGTTTAAATAGTAGCTGAGCTGTCACAGAAAGCCCCACAAAATAAAAAGCTGAAAACCAGCTTCACCGATAACATGCACCTAGCAATGATTTTGATGTTGTTGTTCTCATCAAGAAGAAAGTTTTCAATTTTTAGGTCCCTGAAATGAAGACAGAAAGCAAACTTTAAGATGTCTGACATCCCAGCTAACCATTTGCAGATAGATTTTAGTGAAGTTTAATTGGAATAATAACAATAGCTCTGCACAGCTCTGCCTACAATTGTAACAAGATCCTTATTCCTTCCTGAAGTTTTCAGCTGGGAAAATGGAAAATTTCGGTATTTCAGGGAATATTTTATGAGTATGTATTTTAAACAGACCATTCATTTTAGGAATCATCTGTTCTACTGATGTATTTAAAAAAAAAATATCAGCTTCTATTTCTTCTTCTGAGTGAAAAAGAAAGTTGCACATACTTGGACTCAGAGTCGTTTTGTCTTTGTTTGAAGTACTGAGCACTGTTGAGTATTTCTGCTTTATTTGTGAGTAAAAGGTGCCCAAGAGATATGAAGGATAAGATGGGAACAGGAAAATGAGGTGTACCAAAGCTGCGAGAGATACCCTGAAGGTGGAGACATCTCCGCAGCGATGTTTATGTAAACAGGGTCAACCAATATCAGCTGTCCCTGCAGCAGGACATAATTCAGAGCTGCAGGAAAAATGCTGTTAGCTGGCTCAGGCGCTTACTAGCTTATTGTGGGAACATTTATATCCTTACAAATTCAAACCAAAAGCCAGAATATTGCTCCGCTGTGGGGAGTGCCTGAAGTGGCAGCTGGAGTCTTTCGCAGCACTGGGGAATCCTCAGCCAGTGTAATTTGGGTGTTGGGAGGCGGTCCAGGAGCCTGTGATGCTTTGCTGACTCCCATCACGGCCTCCCGCGTGCCGCTGGGGGCTTCCCTCGGCTCTGCAGGGGATGCAGGGGAACAGAGCAAGTTTCTGAAGTGGCTCTGGGTACGTGGATTTCCCTCCCACCCGCTCTGGAGTTGTGAAACACTTTCATCGGCCCGAAGACCTCAGAGAGGACACGAGGCCAAACCAGAAGAAGGGATGGGAACAAGGAGAGGAGCAAGGAGCAAGGGCTGGGAGAGCCGGTGCTGCATGAACAGCGGTGCACTGCTGCGTTAAGGGATTAAGCCTGGAGGTTACCCGGTGGTCCTGATGGGTGGTTTTGTGGGAGTGTCCTTTTATTATCTCCATGGTTCTAGACGGCACAGCATTGCACTTGAAAGCCTCTGCTGCCGCAGGCTGAGAATGGGTTGGAGATGGTTTTAATGATAACTTTTGAATTGGTTCTGATTTGAATAGTGTGTTTTCTGGAGTGGCAAATAAGCCAGTGCCCAAAAGCTGGGAGGTAGATTTAAGTTAACTTTGTTCATAGCCTATCCCTGTGACATAACCCTGTGCACTAGAACTGTGCAGTGTGGTTCAGGCCACTGCAAAACTGACATCTCTGTTGCATTTAGCACCCTGATGACCATTACTACACTACAATTAAATAATTCTACATTGGATTGCCACAACTGCTGTTCTGTAGGCTGAGTGCTCACACAGTTAATAAGAATGTATGCTTTCTTGCCTGAAAAGCCTGAAAATGGTCATTATTAAAGATTACATCATGTCAGAAGTTATCTTGCATCAAAGACACATCTCGTTCTTTTTTTTCCAAAGGAAACTTTCCCAGAAATGTTTTAAGTTTAAGCAATATCATTAATTTTTTCATTCCCGTGGGGACCTCAGAGAGAGTGCCTAGAGAGCAGCTTGTGATGCTTCTCTAGGTCTTTGGTCCAGTAGTGATTCAAAAAGATATATGACATTTTTATATGAGAGGAGGGAAAACATCCAGGAAAAATTAGGAACTGTACATACAAGCAAGTTACTGTCACTTAGCAAGTGCCATCTGTAGGAGTTAGTAGCTGACTGTGTGCGTGGTACAATCCAATTGCAAGGTAATGTTATGTAGCTTATATGTCTTTATTTGAGGTTTTTTAAGCTCAGATGCATTACCTCACCTCTAGGCCATGTCTAGAGCAGGCCTAGGGATAATTAGCAGAGCTTGGTTGATGAGTGTTACCTTGTGAAACTGTTGAACCTGATCTTGTGCCCAAGCCTTCTTATATTTGGCATGGCAAAATGCTGTGTTCAGGGAGAACAGGCAAGTGAGTCAAGGATGTTCTGGATCATTTTGGCAACCATGGCATCCAAATCAACCAGAACAGGCAAGTGAGTCAAGGATGTTCTGTCTTCTGGATCATTTTGGCAACCGTGGCATCCAAATCAACCGTGATCTTGTATGGACGAGAAAGGTACTACCTTTACTGTGAAAAGTAGACTCAGCCTTAATTTAATCCATAAGGATTTGTTGGATCAGTGCTGATTTTAATGCTGGATGGGAAAAGTAAAGCTCAAGGAACAAAATAGCTGTCAAAACGTAGCACAGGCTTTCTGATCAGCAATATTAGTTTGGACTAAAAATAGTTATGAAACTGTCCAGTTTTTCATCAAGTATATTATTAAGACAACAGAAAATACTGTTTTTTTCTGAGGTATATCCCAGGGTTAAAATTTTTTTTTGCCCATAAGACCTTTCTGAGCAAAAGTAAATTAAATTAGCAAATTCCTGAGCTCATCACTTAGGAATGAGACCTTGCAATCACCAGGCACCTCCATTCTTGTAAAATAAAGGGACACCAGGCGCAGACCCAAGCATTGGCACACAATTATCCATCTTATGTGCCGTGATACCTGGTGTGATTTTACCAGCGTCCTCCACATAGAGCAGCAGCTGTTCCGCACAGGCAGCTTGGGAACCCTCCTTTCCTTGTGTTAAAGCAATGCAAAGAGTTGAGCTTAGATGCTTAGATGATAAAATCAGACTGACTTTGTGAGGTAACTTTCCTATTTCTGTGCTCCTCTTTCTGGAAACGTTGATGCTTTCTTTTCAGAAGAGGATACACCCACAATTATCCTTGTCGGCTTAACCTCCGCAGCGAGTTGCTCTAAATCAGTGCAGCTGGAGCTGAGCAAGGATGCCGTTCCAGATCTTTCCCAGTCTGCTTCTGGTATGAGGTCAAGGTCACAGCTCTGAATCTCAAAGCTAGCAGCAGGTCACAAGTCAAGGTACTGCTGACCGAACCCGTGCCCGCGACCTAGCAAGGCGGCTGGGCTCCTGTCAGACCATGCAGCTTCATGAACCCTATGACAAAGTGCTTGAGAGACAGGGATGAATTTTCCTTTGCTTAGGGGGGTTTGATAGTAAAGCAAGTCACTGGAGGAGCTCACACCACTTTGCACCTGGCTGCTCTCAAGGTGTGCAGCAGAATTCTCTCTCGCAAACCTTTTCCAGGAAATCGCTACCAACAGAAGAAGGTAGAAATAGGGGAAGAAGTCAGGCTACTCCTCTGCTCACTGGGAAGAGCTGTTTCCAAACAAAAAGAAGGGGAGAGGGCTTGAGAAATTCATGAGGAATGTTGTAATGGGAAGAACATCAATGTTATGACCATGAGCACTGAAGAAATGCTGTAAAACAGATTAGTTAGGGAACCAGCAAGGCAGGGATGTCAGTTTGGACTAAATGGGTGAAGCCCCTTGGGTTTATTTGCTGGTGGGTTTTTCTTGCTTGTTTAAATTCTCTAGGTCAGATACTGGCTATTTCTTTTTTTCCCATTCCTTATTAATTAACAAATCCAATACAATTGAGTGCTGGATTGCAAGCATTTCAAGTCACAAAGCACTTGTAAATGCTGAGCCATCACATTCACAGCTTATTTGTTTCATGGTTGCTGTAACGATACAGTCAACTGGATTACTTGTTAGGTCCTGGGGGCTTTCTTGATGAGTGCCTTTACCACTTAAAATTAAGGATCTGATTGACCAAGAATTGTTAAGTAAAACAGAAAAATGGTGGGAAAAACTGCTCCTTGCCTATTCTCGCACCTAAAATGGAAGTCCTTATTCTGCTGCTCTTGGCATATGCACTGAGATCCCTGGTGGGGGGAAGATCAGGTCTCCTTGCGTGGACTGCTTAGGTTCCTCTAGCAGTGGCTGAAGTTGTCATCTGTCCTCATAATCCAAAAGCCAGCATGGAAGGCCAGCAACCTGCTGCAGACCTGGACCCGCAGGACCGTGTCCTCTGCTCAAGCTGTGAGCTGTGTCTCGTCAGTCTTCTGTCCTGAGTGATGTGTGGTTATTTCAATATGGTGTGGCTAACCAAATGAAATCAATATTTATATGCATAGCCACACTGAGATATTTGAATTAGATACATGTTTGTCACCAGCTAATTCTGAGATAATCATGACAAAGTATTGATTTCCTACACTCATTAGCTGTTATCCCTGGACTTTTTTACTTTACTCCCCAAGGAGTGCATAACAGCTTATCTTCTACCACCACTGAGAATAAAATGCTTTATTACGATGGTCTGAGAGGATACAATCTTCTTTTCAATCCCTGGTTTTATGAAAGAAAATTAAAGAAATGCTCTCAATGAAGAAGAGCACTCTATGTTCTTCCCCATTTTCTTTTCTTACTGTTGTTTGGAAGGGGGGAAACATCTTACCTGTGAACAATCCCCTGGCAGTGCAGGTGCTCTACTGCAGACGGAATTTGCCTGGTGTATCTCCTTACTTCCCTTTCTGCCAGCCTCTTTTTGTCACAAATTCTGTCCAGAAGGTCCCCACCAAGGCACAGTTCCGTCACCATGTAATAGGAGTTGTCAGTCTCCAAGGTTGCATATAGCCGAACAACGTTGGGGTGCTTAATCATCTGGTGTATCCATGGCTCACGCTTCACGTTTTTTAAAACGTAGGAATCCTGCTTGGCTTTTCTCTTGTCAATGACTTCTATGGCTACCTAAATTGCAGGATAGATGCAAATTGGCAACAAGCTTTGCAGATTGGTTTTCAAAAGGATGGGAAGTAAACTGACATTTGGGAGGAGCTAGTTTTGACATGGTGTTGATAATCAGTAGCACAGAGAGAGACATCCCAAATGGAAAAATACAATTTTATTTTTCTTGAAGGCCAAAACAGGAAGGCTGAACTCTGTCATATCTATCCCTCTGATTGCATTAATAAATACACATATCTGAAATGTTCTGAAGTGCAAAAAATCCCTACATGCTTGACTGGTAACTGCCTCTGTACTGTACCACATCTTTTTTGTAAGGTGCTCCCTTCCGACTTGGTCTAAAGCCACTCAAGATACTGGCTATAATGGGCTGGAATTAGGCTCTTTGCAGTTTGGGAAGCTAGTCAGCCAGTGAAGCTACTGAAGCCACAAGAAATGTAATAATCAAAAAGCCACTTGATAGTAATCCACCTTTCCGCAGTAACTTCTAGTGGTATGTTATTTTAGCCCAACTGAGCTAGAAATAACAGATGTTATCTGTGTCCTGCCATAGAAATGATTGCTCTTGGAGTGGCTGGTTTTCAATAAGTATTGTCCATAGCTTTAAAGGTCAGAGACACGGCACTAATTACTCAGTGAGGATTATCAGGGAAAGCTGATTAGAAATTGTCCTTATGCCATCATCCTATCCTCTTTCAGTGGCAGGATATCTTTGTTTTCTATATTGTTTTATAATTGTGAAAACAGTTGCACTGAATACATATTCACACCTGTGACTGATTATACATGAGCAATAAACTAAATTTATGAGGTTAATTTATGAGGATAAGGTTCAGAGGATAATTCACTGAGTAGATTGTGGTTTGCAGATCAAATGGTCTGAAATTTTCTGACATAAGTTAGTGTGAAGTTACTTGCAATTCCTAGTGCGTGGTACCCTCTCATTAGGAGCTTACCTTTTCCCCCGTGGGGATGTGCATCCCCTCCATCATCTTGGCAAAGGAGCCCTTGTTGATCATTTTGCCCACTACATAATTCCCAACTTGTTTGGAGTGAGGGAAAGGCTTCCCAGTCTCTTGGGGCATCTTGTTAAAACAAGCAGGTATTTTTCTATCCTTTAAGTTTTTCTCCCATTCTGGTAATATCCCATCCAAGTTGCCAGTGTCTGTCATTTTGTCACCCAAGCCTGCTTTCATTGCTGTGGGCATCCCTGGAGAGTCAGATTTGTATTGTTACTTTCCAGATGTGGCTTCTGATTCCCAGCAGATCCAGGCATTAAGTCTGTACATCTTGCAGTGTGAGTGCCATCCCGCTGATCACACAGCAACTAATCCTTTCCCTCCGAGACCCTGTGCTTGTCACTGATCTCTGCCCAGGTCACACAGATCTGCTCAAGCAGAACCAAGTGGTAGATTATTAACCTAACCTGATACACGATGTCAGTTAATGCCCCAGATCTGCCGAGACAGATGACACGTAATCCCAGCATTAGCCTGGAGTGTATGGCTCCCTTCCTCCTACAATAGTTCCCTGGACATATGCTCAGTGCAAGTTGCACCAAACTAAACTGAGCCACAGTTTTCCTTGCCTGCATACTGCTGGTGTGCAAGGGCACAATTTTATTCTAAAAACACTGTGGTAGCTGAGTTATGTACCTGATGCCGTGCAAGCATTTACACATTAGCTGTATAAAGCATATAAATATATATGGCCTGGCTCCAGGTCTCTCAGAGGTATCTGGCATTTCCTGGGACTGGATTCATGTTCTGTAAAATGTAGCTCTGTGTGTGTGTGTGTGTGATGAAAACAAGAAAAGAAAATAGTTTTTTCTACAGCTGTTGTCTATCTATATCTGTCTCCATTACCTGGGTTCTTTCCAAAGTCACGGAGAGAGAAAAGAGCCATTCCAGAGAGTGCTTTCACATACCTGCAATTTGAGCTGGCAGTTGCCATCTGTCTCCACTGACTACAGTGAAATCTTAGGGAACCAAAGCCCTTCCCATAACTTTGTGCAATGACAAATCTTTTCTCCACCCTTTGTCACTTGGAATGGAACAAGAAGTGGTGTCCTGCTTGCCTGATTTGACTTGCGAAGCTCATGAAGGGCAGAAGTTTTCCAGGATGAGTGAAAATGAGAAACAATTTTTTTTTTTTTTAAAGTGCTTAAATTCCCAAATGGATTTACTGTATGCTTTACAGTTCAGACTCTTGTGGGCAAGTTGAATGCATCACCATCTGCATGCAGCTGCTTGCAGGAACAGGGCAACCCCTTGCCTCTTAGTGTCTAAGTAAAGGATAAAGTCCCAATAAGCTGAGCAGGGCATCTTATATACATACTCGGTTGTCATGCTTTGAGCTGTATCAGTTGCACTGCTGGAATGGGACTTTGTTTGGTAACTTAGGTGGCTTTTTTCTGTTCCTTACAGAAAGACAGAAACAAAGGAGGCATGGTTTTCTGAGGGAAGAACCAGGAAAATCTCCTTGATTTGTGCTTACTATTTGCTCTGCCTCTTTCCCGACTTCCTAAACCACAGTTCATTGACTTTCCCACTAAAAAAAAGGAAATAAAAGTGAGGGGAACCACTGAATGGAACAGAAACCCCATATTTCTGGCACGTTTCAGAAGAAAGGAAAAAACCTCTTTAAAAATATAACAAACATTTAAAACATGATAGCTAGCTAAGTTAACTATTGCTATTTTTGGGGAAAGTCCCAGCCTGACACCTTGAAAAATGTCGAAGTCGAAAAGCTTCCAAATACCTTTCAAAGTAATTTTTTTGGCACAGTGGAGGATTAAAATAAGGAGGCAGGGCAAAGGAGCAAAAGAGAGTCCACCTCTGTGTTAGGGAGTCCACAGCTGGTGATCACAAGCCAAATGAAACTGAAATCCTGGATGAGAACAATTTAGAAGACCCAATAAAGCAGATCTCAGATAGAAGAGAAATGTTGGTAAGAATAATCTCCAGCAAGTAGGAAGGATTAACACCATAGAAGGAATGACTACCGTAATGGCTTCAAAAAACTAACAGCCCTCTGGCCCAAACAAGCCCCGGGCTAAACTGTCGCATATTTTTACCACCTTGCACTCATTTGGAGGGGTGGGAGGGGAGGCAGTTCTGCTACCCTGAGAAATAAAAAAACTCAAACCAACAAACCCCCAGATCTGAAGAAGGTATATAGCTTCCCTACCAGCAAGTGAAAAAAATAAGTTTTTATATAAATTGGAGACTAATGACAAGCTTGAGAAGACAATTTGCTTTATCACTCCATATTCTTAGTGCCCTTCTAGGAAAACTGAGATGAAAAGCATTTCTCATGATAACTGTGCTACTGATCCAGAAAATATGAGGCCGTGTGTGCAGGAATTAACTTTATGCAGAGGCCAGCCTAGTTAAATAACCTCATTACGTCCAGCAGAAATAAAACAGCACGGGTAGGAATTTGTCACTTCACATCCACCATCTTGGATTTCCTCCTGGGAAGCAAAATCACAACTGTAGCTGTATCCAAAGCTCTTCTTGTCTCATGTTAGGGATGAGGCAATGTGGTCCTGGTTTCTGGTTTTTGCCGTTGCAGGATGAAGCCTTGGCTTAATGAAAGGCTAGGTTTTACTTTTTGGAGTAGTTCTTTTTGAAGTCCTAATTTATACTCTTGTGAATACTGCCAGTTTTGTAAGATCTAGTGTGAGATTTTTCAAAAGGGCCAAAAAGTCAGATTCTTAGTGCTGTGGAGTCCCACTGATTTAACTCAAGAGTTCCTCTGAAGCCTGGCTCTTTATGGTCACACAGCACATGCCCTGCCTAGAGATGTGCTTTCCACAGGCACCAAGGGCATGCTGACCTGGTCGGGGGCTGTGTTGTTGTGCAGGAGCATCGTAGTTTTGATTCTGGCTGGGAGCCAAACTCAACAACCGCTTGCTCACTCTCCTGCCTCCCGGAGATGGGGGAAAGAATTAGAGGGGTAAAGGGAAAAGAGAGTCGTGGGTTGAGATAAGAGCAGTTTAATAACTAAACTAGAATAAAATTGGAAATAATAATGATAATAATGATGATAATAGAAATATATACAAATGTACAAATGAGTGATACACAGTGATGCTGCTCACCACCCGATGTCCAAGGCTCAGCCCATTCCCGGCTAACAATACCGGAGCAGGGAGAGTCCTGAAACCACACTCCCAGAATGGAGATAAGAGCCCATGTGTCCGAGACCAAGAGCTGACAGAAGGAGGGAGACGACTCTGGGAGAGGGACCGCCTGTAGAGAGCCGATCTGGAAAGAGAGATACTTCTGGACAGAGCCTCACCTATATACTGGTCATGACGTGCATGATATGAAATGGACTATTGGGCAATTTGGGTCTCAATCCTAAATCTAAGGTCAAATACAAGGCCAGCAACTGGGGCTGTGCTCCTTCCCAGCTTCCCTGCACCTGCAGACACTGGCACAGCAGAGAAGCTGAAAAGGCCTTGACTGTACTGGCAGCAACTACAAACATTGTTATGTGGTCAGCCTTCTTCTCAGCATAAATCCAAAACAAGCTACTGTGAAGAAAGTTAACTCTGTCCCAGGGAGCAATGCTGTGGGGGGCTGGGAGATAAGGCTTCTTAGTCAGGAGGCTGCATCCTGCCAGAGACAGGTCTCGTTAGCCGGGAGGCAGCATCCTACTCTCAGGACAAAAGTCAGCATCTCCTTCTGGATCAACATTGTCATAGGGATGTACCAGCATGCACAGAACTAGTGCAAACATCTCTTTTCGAAGAGTGGTGCTTTAATGCATGTGTATTCTTAGGTGCTTTGGCAACAATCCCCACTCCCTTGACTTTTGACTTTCCCTCTAACCGCTGCTGATTGCTGCTTGAGGTACTAATGGTGCTGGCTTAGGTCCCGAGCTTGGCCCACTGTGGAGGACTTGAAGGTTGTGAACTGTTCATATTTCCCCATGGCTTAGGTTGCCTGCGCGTAGGACGTAGGCTCAGCAGCTCCTTCGAAGACTGAAAGCTTTTCAAGTTTCATGCTGAGAAGTGGGGATTTCCTTTTCAGAGAAGGAAATCCAAGATGGTGGCATCTAAATGTGGTGAATGGAGCAAATACAGGGGAAAAAATTGGCTTGAAGACATAGTAGGAGGAATTTCATCTAAACAGCAACCTCACAGTCTGTATCGTAATAACTCTCAGATCCTGGAACCACCTCAGTCAGTGTTTTATAATGTACCTAAGACATGCCCTTATTGCACTGTAACACCTGCCATATTGTAAGTTATTTCTGACTTCTCGTATGCTTTTTGGCAGCCATGGAGTTTACTTTAGAAGTTACTGCATGTGCAAGTTCAGCAGCTTTTCTGCAGGATTTACTTACTGCCACGTGTTAAGGGGTTAAGAAGGCATGCACTCAAGGGCAGGCCAGACTCTCCTTCCAGAGTGGTGTAAATCCAGGATTACTCTCTTTCGAGAGTCATAGTGCTTCCTTAGTCAAAGAGGTGACTATTCTTCACCACCAAGAGACCGGGGGAATCAGAAACATATGGGTTGTTATTTTCTTGGTATTGATCTGGTCCAGCACTCACATAAGTGAATGAGAATATTTCTTTTGTCTTCATAAGGAGTTGGATCAGGCTATAAAAGCACAAAAGACTTTGTTCTCCATAATATATTAATTTTTAATTCATGTAAGTGTATTTCCAAGATGTCACTTGTGAGCATGTTTTGCTCATACAATCCATATCACCACTAAATTTATATCTGATTCTGCACTGGTTTCTTAGGCTAGATATTAAATTAAAAGAAAGATGAATAGGTTTACTTTGCAGATAGTCTTTGTCTTTCTGCCATATAATATATGCTTACCAGATTTGCAGAAAGTTCCTCATGCACATGGATATTTATTTTCAGATTATTTTCCATTTCTAGGAAAGATTTCTTGCACCTTTTATTAATTGTCCATGAGTACTGATTCATGGTATATTTTAGATGGATTATTTATGTCAGACCTGTATTTCCTCCAAATGAGGGTCTCTTTTTCTCAGACATATTGGCAACTTCGGTCTAGTAACCCTTACTTGACTCCTTGAGGTAGCCTTCATAGTTCCATTCATGTTTCACTATTGTGTCTGGTTCTTAAGTGTAAACAAGAGCATCAAAACCAAAAAGCATCCATACTGGGTCAGACTGCAAGTCTATCTAGTCGGTGTCCAGTCTCTGAGTGGGGCCGAAACCACATACCTGGAGTTGAGCATGTCAGGTGAAGCCTGTGTGAAACCTCTCAGTAATACATCCCAGCTCCAACCACTTGCCACTCAAGAGCTTCATAAGCCATGGGTGGCTTCTGTGGACTCCATAAGTATACACTATTTACAACAATATCTTTCAAACCCTATGGATACCCATAGCTTTTCTCCTTAAAACCAACATATTCTGAAGTGTTATGCTATGATGAGACATCCTAGTCCTTCATGTATGTGTGGACTAGATACAGGAATGGCAGAAATATCTCAGTAATTTGCTGCCAATTTGGCTTGAAGGAAACAGTGATGGGAGAAGCAACAGCAATTTCCAAGCCCGAGATCATCTACCACCTGATAGGTGGCATCTACCACTAAAAGTGCCTACAGAAGATTTTTATATTATTTTTTTAGAAACTGAACTCAGACGTTCTGCGCTTTTCACAAAAGCATTAAGAACTTTCAGCTTTACTTCCTAAATGGTAAGCATCTAGTGCAGATTGTGAACAGCTTGGTTTGTTGTTTGGTTTTTTGTTTGTTTGGTTGGTTGGTTGGTTTGGTTGGTTGGATTTTTTTTTTGTTTTTGTTTTGTTTTTTTTTTTTTTGTGATTGGGACAAGGTACTCACTAGGTGACTGCAGATACTCCAGCATCTGGATTGTTTTATTTGTTTACCTGTAGCCTGATGAGAGACCAAATTGTTATGCATTCAGAAATGGGGCATTGCTAGGGTTATTTATTTACTTTTTGACCTCTTTGGCATCTCCAGCTGACTTTGGTGAGCATCTATATTAGTCATTTGGTCTGAGTTCTCAGTGACAAGCTAAGGATGAGATGAATCGCTGTCAACGCTTCTCCAACTCTACTAGCATCTCCGTGGGAGCTCTCATCCTCCTCTTGCCCACAGACACTGGCTCATAGATATTTCCATGTAGGAATTCTAATCTCAGCCAGAAACCACTCCTCAGTGTGCTGAGTGTGTGTGTGAAGATAATTCTGTGCCCTTGATAACCTGTTAATTTAAAAATGGCTTTTATTAATTACTGCAGCATCATAAAGTTTTACATGTAACACTATGATTGTCAGCAGCTTGATGACTTCAAGAGACGAAGTTGTATTGCTGGGGCAATTAATTGATTAGATAAAGTCAGATCTCATTATTACCTTTCTTTATTAATGCCATTTGGAAAATGAGAGATATGTTCACTTTTTTTTGTGAGTTTGGCTTTATTGAACTCAGGGGAAATCAACAGTATCAAACTGTGATTCTTAATGGACTGAACTTAGAATGAACTCCCATTTTTTTGGTCAGTTTTTTGTTGTTTGTTTTATATTTGCTTTACTGCTCTGAATATAAGAAAGTGATACTATTATTGTCTGGAGCCAGTTGTAATTGGCAATTTTTTTCTCCCCTAAAACTTTCAGTAGAGGCCTAGCTCTGTCCTTGCTCAAGTCAATGAAAAACTACCTCTCACTGAAATGGGAGCAGAATCATGCCGATAAATAGTCCTGAAATCCCACTGAAGATGGGTGGAGACCATACCATTTCCTAATGCACTTTAATGCAAACATATGTTGGACTTTCAATTAATAATGATCACTGGAGACCAAGAGAAGGGTGGACAATTACAAAAAAAAATTGTTTCTTAGACATTTTGCTTGTGTTCCGAGGTTTAATACAGTGCTGGCAGCAAAGAGGCAAATGGGAGCCATTAATTTGTATGATTGTGAGATTTCTCCATATTTTTCTTTTCCCTTTCAGCCCTCACCATCCAGAGTTTCCAAGCATGAAGTACCATGTAGGAGTGGTACCCTCTGTCCAGTGCCCAAGATCACTGATATACAGAGCATGTAAAGGTCACAAGTTGTACAAGATCAATGCTTGCTTTTGTTATGTCAGGAATACAAATCATTATATTACAGTATCCATGTTCTTGCTTCTCCATCTACCAGATGAAGTAATAGAGTTCTGTATCGAATCACATCTTCTATTTCCTGAATTTTCTTTTGCAAGCAATGTAATATGCTGTTTACAGGTTACTTTTTTTTCAGTGGCATTGTTTTGAGGTCAGCTGGCCACCATGCACATCATTGACCAAAAGGAAAAATGAAAGCTGAAGAGATCTTTATCTTTGCAAGCCCCAGAGTTTCTGAGTGGGCAAATTCCCTGTTGTGATCTTGTAAATTGATAGCCAGTGCTTTGGTGATAGCCAAGCTTCTCCAGTGGTGTGATTTTTCGGGCAAGCTGGAGTCTAGTCACTTGTACCTGGCTGAAGTGTAAGGAGGCAGGAGAAAGCACGAGTTCTTGGTCTTACTGACACCTGGTTCCTGAAGCAGGAAAAGAGTGTGAACCTTTTGGGTTTCCTTCTTACTGAGGGGTTCATCAGTCTTGATGGAGATAGCTCTTCCTGTCCTTCCTCCCAGATGAGAAAAAGAGAGATGTCAATACTATATGGGTGATTTACTGAAAACACAATACCCCAAAGAAGCAGCATCTAACTTCATGACATAAACTAAGTGCTCTGTGAAAGCTGTTGGGGAATTTATATAACATGGTTTTTTCCACCCCCCAAAAACTAGAGTTTAATAATCTGCTATTGACTATCCCTGTTTTCCACAGCTTTCTTGATGACAAATTTACAGATGGGAGAGAATCTTTTGCACATCCATGCTTTCCTTCCTTAGGGATGCTTTGGTTCGCCCAAAGCTGCAGTGTCAGCTGAGAGTGCAGTGTCATCACAGAATCATGAAACAGATGAGTTTGGAAGGGACCTTTGGAGGTCAGCTCTTCCAGCTTCCTTGGTCAAGCAGGGTCAGCCAGAGCAGTTGCTGAGGACCGTGTCCAGTGGGTTTGTAAATATCTCCAAGGATGGAAACTCCACAACCTGTCTGGGCAATCTTCTCCAGTTGCTCAATCACCCTCACAGTAAAAGAGTGTTTCCTGATGCTCAGAGGGATCCTTCTATATTTCGATTTAACCCCATTTGCTTTGTCACTGGATACCACTAGGAAGAGTCTGCAGACCCCAGGACTGGACCCAGCACTCGAGGTGGGATCTCACCAGAGCTGAGCAGAGCGGAAGGATCTCCTCCCTCAATCTGCCGGTAACGCTCCCTCTCATGCAGCCCAGGAGGCTGTTGGCAGTCCTTGCTGCAAAGGTCCATGGTCATGGTCAAATATACATGGCTACCCCGAGGATCAAGAGGCACCATTCTGGTTTTGCCTTCATTGCTTTCATAAGTATTTTTCCAGTGTCCTAAAAAGGAATGAGGTAGGAAAAGAGGACAGAACCAGCAGCACAGAATGAGTGTGCAGCCCCAGTTTACTCTGGGCTGTAGAGGCACAAGGATAGCTTTGAAGTTACTGATTTTGAGTGCTGATAAAGGAAGGCACTCATTGATAACTCTCCTCTCAATTGCCACTTGAGAAATAACTCTATTAGGGACTACACCAGAACCAAAATTGTGTTTGACCATTTAAAAAGGAAATGAAAGGATTAAAAAAATGTAAACTCCCACAGCGGATGTGTGAAGACCAGTAAATAGACTAGGAAACACTGTAGGATGCATGGTCATGGCTAATAATAATAAGCTGAAGAGTCTAGACAAGAATCTAGACAGGGTATATTCAAGAAACATACACTTCTGCTTGCATTTTTGGGTGATTTTTTATTTTTGCTTGTATAGTTTCTTAGGACAATCACAAAATCTGATGTGATAAATCTAAGAGAAAAATTCCTTTGCTAGGAAATAAGGTAAACAAAATTCATGGGGCTCTTTCAGTGGGTAGCAGCTTTTAAGACGTATTTCTGCTTTTTAATTAGTTAGTATTTTTATTACTAAAGAGTTCAAGTTTTTGCGCACAACTGTGGAAAGAAGTTCTAGACCTGTCAGAACTGCAGATGTTTGGCATAGTTTATTCAGCTTTCATAGCAGCTGCTAAGTGTCTTGCGGGGCAGTGCTGATGACATCCCACTGTCTGATGGCATGTATTCCTACAGGAAAAGTTGCTGAAATTAAGGAGGGTGAAATAGAAGTCACAAGCATCAGTATGATGGAACCCTGCACAACACATCATGCGCCCCCGAATTACAACCTGAAATCCTGGTCCTACTGTGCCAACCACTGAAATGGGCATTAAGAAGAATGTAAATAGCAGCAGACTTAGTGTAAATAGTAATTGGGTGCAATGTGTCCCAGACTGTGCAATTCTCCTTTCAGAGGTTTTGGTTAGTATGTGAGATTTCACCAAACCAACTGCAGCTAGCAATACAGATCCTGACCTGAGTAGCCACCACTGGCTGTCATTTGTAAGACTGGAACAAGCTGTGATTTTTAAAATGAAATTATTTTTCACTAGGCAAATGCTAAACTGATGTACATGGGAGTGTACAAATTCCGATGAGAATGATTTCTCTGCTCCAGGGTTTGAATTTGAATTTGATTTGAAAATGAAAGAGAGATTACAGGACCAAGCAAATAACAATTTGGTGCCTAAAGCTTTCCTAGGGACTGCTGGAGGCACCTACCTCCCGAGCCCTCCAAAGTCCTCTGGCACCCAGAGAAATGCTTTAACAGCAGTCATGGGGAAGCTGCCCCACTTCTGTAAATGAATGAGGGTTCATTAAGCCAGAAGAGGTGAAACTGGATTACTGACTCATTGACTAAAGCATTGTCTTGGATGTAAAGCAGCTGGAAATGGAAGGATTTGAACTTCAGTTTCTCTCATCCCAGCTATTGTATTGCTCTTCTTGAGCTCCATCCTTGTCACGGACAAGACTTCAGGGATTTGGTGGCATTTAAATGCAGAATGAGACATTTTTGTTTTCCACTGTCTTGAAAAAGGCTTCTGAGCTGAGAGAAAAATCTCCTGTTCAGTTCTGATGAGCCCAAGCCCGATATTGGCAAGATCTTACTCCCCTGAAGTTAGGCATGAGCCTCCCATTGACTCCACTGGGAGAGGGTAATTTCTTAGGAAGCTGTGGCTCTGTAGAAAACTTACATTCTTTTATTTTTTTTCTAATTATCTGGAATTCAGAAAAGCAGGCTGTTCTGGGATGATGTGCCTTCCTGAAAAGAGGTTCTGCAAACACATTGAGAAATGCAACGGGAGTGAAAGGGTACAAAGGTTAGATGTCAGGGTAGGAGTCCTGCTGCACTAAGGCTAAGTCAGGCCATGCTGCCTTCCCCTCCTTCCTAACCATGGTCAGTAGAACACAGCCTCAGTCAAGATCTTCATCCTTTACCCTGTCTTGGTACATCTCTTTCACAGGCTCCCTTGTAGCCTACTGTAGCCTTCACATGCATGGGTATGAAATCTCCGAGCAGCACAAAAATGGTGAAAAAAATAAATGGGAAAATATTAACCTATTCTCTGTGTATCTCAGCTCGGCTGCTCCCTTAACACCTTTCCACTAAATTGATTGGTTTTTTTAATTTAAAAGGAAGAATAAGGATTAAAGATCATGTTTCCATGTAAGTTATTTTATTCTTTTATTTAAATTGACAGCTGCAGAGTTTGTACTGCCAAAGTGAGCAACAGGAATGAACTGGAGAGTAAAGCCTATTGTGCAGCCCTATTGACAAGCTGTCTGATGTAAACTGACCCAGAGTTTAAACTGACCATGACAGGGGTGCCCATTTTCCTATACAAGAAGTTACAAGAAGGAAGCGGAGATAAAATCTTTTTCTCCCAAAAAACCTATGCAGAATGCAGTTTGTACTGCCTTTGGGTTCTTATTCCTCTGTGGATCAATAAATTAAGTAACACATCAATACCAGATAGCAAATGAATCTCTGCAAAGCAGAGCTCCCCCCTGTGGGTTTCTCTCTTGGCATGAAAAGTGTTTGATCTGAGCGTGCTGTCGTAAAAGATAAGAGCTACTTCATCATCTTTGGGGATTTTGATTTACTAAAACTGATGGGGTACCTGTTTCTCAGCCTTTATCTGAGATGGTATGTTTTTATTCTTTTATTCCTTGGTTAAAGGGTTTGCTTTTCGGTGGAGAATAACAAACTGAGAAGGAAATAGTTGGAGCATTTGTAGCGACTGTCTTTGAAGAGGCACTGTGACGGGCAATGCTGTGCTGGCAGGCAAAAAGGCAAACGAGGGCAGAACAATCACTCCTGAAAGCTTTCCTTGTGCTAACAGTGTTTGCCAGGGCCAGACTTTATTAAATCAATACCGGATGCAGGATTTTGGAAACGGTTAATACTCCTCATGCCTCATCAAAGGGACCCCAGTGCATGGCCTCCAGAAAGAGCCGGGGGGTTCTGCTGAGTGCCTGCGGGGCTGCCTGCGAGCAGTGGGCAGCAGCGGCTCCTCTGTTAAACTACAGCACAGGATTTCTTACACTCAGCAGGTAATTCCCTGCTGATTTATATTAGGAATACAGTTTGTGAAGATATCTAGCGTGGGATGGGGGTGCCTAGGCTTTTGTGTGCATATACCTGTGGCTTTGCCTCCTCAAACACCTTCCCTCAGTATATCTGGAGCTTCTAGAAGAATAATTTTGCAAGCTGCATCTGCCAGGTGAGCAGCATGTACGAGTAACACATGCAACAGTGCTGGCGAGTTGCTTATAAATCAGATAATTAAAGATGTAGCTGACTATAATGTCTTGAAGGAGGCTCAGCACTGGGCAGTGGCTTTTATTTACAATTTAGCAGTTAAACATATTATACTGCATAAACCTTGAAATGGCTTGATTATAAAATGTGTTTTGGAAAGTCCGTGTGCTTTCCCCACAGAGTGCTAAACCTGGTGAAAAATGGGTAGCATCAATAAACACCAAACCTTGTACCAATAAATGTGTTCCCTTCATTACTCAAAGAGCCCAGAGCTATGGAGGTATAAAAGGCTCCATTCTCCCCTACAGGGGAATAACACATGTAGGGTAGAGGAAAATCAATGAATTTCAGCCTGCAGTTTCCTGTTCGTTTCTCCTCCATGGGAGGGGGATGGGTAAGGACTTAGGGCTTGCTTTCTCCAGGGGACCAAAAAAAAAAAAAAAAGCTGCCTCCCTAATTTACAGATGCTGGGAAACCCAGAAAGAAACATCTTTTCTAGTTCACGGTCCTACAGACTGCTTTTGTTAGTCATCATTAGGTACCCCTCACGAGTGCATTTTTTTCAAAAGTCAGGCAAATAAGTTGTGTGTTCCAGTCCTGTCACTCACATGAGAGGGTGGGAGCTGTTTGTCCTTGCAGCGCTCCAGGCACAGTGTTTGGCCATAAATTGCAGCCTTTGAGTTCCTGCCATCCTAACGGGCAGTGGGAGATCTGCAACATTTTGAGAATAGATTAAAATTGCATTGTTGCCATGAAATTATGCAGGATGGTTATAATTCTCCCTACTTTACATGTTCTTTATTTATATCTATAAATATAGAAAGAGAGGGCGTGTGTAATTTCTCTTAAGTTTCTAAAGAAATGGTCTCTGTGCACATGAAGGTGTCTGATGGGAGATGGATGCTGGCCCTGTGGGGGACACAGAGAAGACTTTGACAATCTGGTCCACAGTTTTCTCTCCTGGTTGCAGGAGGGTTAGTTCTTTTTCACCCTCTCCTCCTTCCCCTTACACTCTGCAAAGCTGAATTTTGGTCAGACAAGGGTAAAATTGGGGTACACTGCAGTGGCTGAGTTCCCAAAACATCATTTATTTGCAGCAAGATTTCTTCCTCCAGTTGTCTCAGATCTCAGTTTGAGCCTAAAGGACATCTTTTCCCAGACGTTGAAGCAGACGCAGAGGCAGGTCTATACATTCTCTTTGTATGTGTGTTGTGTGTTTTTAAGTATCTGCAAAGTTATGACAACCTTAGTCTTTTTAGAATATTATTTCCTTTGTCTTAAGTGACTTTTTTCACCTGACCTGTCACTTGAATAAGGATTCTGCCATGCAGCTTTACCCTTGGTCTGGAAAAAACGGTGGAATCTGCCAATTCAGCAAGGACAAGTGCAAGGTCCTG